>NC_091989.1:193744721-193906120 GCF_044704955.1 Pristiophorus japonicus
TCCCTGCTCTCCCCCTCTCCCTCCCTGCTCCCCCCTCTCTCCCTGCTTTCTTTATTGCAATGAAAGTGAGAGTGGAGAGGGTGAGGCTAAGTAAACTGGGTCGAAAAGCCAACAAGGAAGATATCGCCTTTGGTTTTCAAATGGGAAGCAGTGATATCGCTTCCTGTTTGCGCAGCTATGCAGAGGCGACAGTTAGGAACAGCAATGGTTTGTTTGCTTGGTCACGTCCCACATAAGCGAAAATGTCCATCACTCTCCTCCTCCCCCTCCCTCCCTCTCACCCTCCCCCTCCCTCCCCCTCCCTCCCTCTCACCCTCCCCCTCCCTCCCTCTCCCTCCCTCCCCTCTCCCTCCCCTCTCCCTCACTTCCCCTCACTTCCCCTCACTCCCCCTCACTTCCCCTCACTCCCCCTCCCCCTCCCTCCCCCTCCCCTCCTCCCTCCCCCTCCCCTCTCCCTCCCTCCCTCCTCTCTCCCTCCCTCCCTCCCTCCTCTCTCCCTCCTCTCTCCCTCCCTCCCTCCTCTCTCCCTCCCTCCCTCCTCTCTCCCTCCCTCCCTCCCTCCTCTCTCCCTCCCTCCTCTCTCCCTCCCTCCTCTCTCCCTCCCTCCCTCCTCTATCCCTCCCTCCCTCCCTCCTCTCTCCCTCCCTCCCTCCTCTCTCCCTCCCTCCCTCCTCTCTCCCTCCCTCCCTCCTCTCTCCCTCCCTCCCTCCTCTCTCCCTCGCTCTCCCACTGCCTCTCGTGCGCGTGCTCTCTCTCTCTCTCCCTCCCCTTCCCTTCTGCGCGCACGCGCTCCATTTCCTTCCCGCTCTATCGTTCTCCCTCTCTCCCTCCCACCGTCCCTGCTCCCTCCTTCCCTCTCCCTCTCTCTTCTCCTGCTCTCTCTCTTTCTCCAACTGCCTCTTGCGCTCTCTATCTTTCTCCCCCTTCCCTCCTGGGCTTTCTCTCCACTTCCTTCCCGCTCTATCTTTCACTCTCCCCCTCCCGAGTCAGCTGTGGCTCAGTGAGTAGCACTCTCGTTTCTGAGTCAAAAGGCTGTGGGTTCAAATCACACTCGAGTGACTTGAGCGCAAAAATCTAGGCTGACACTCAAGTGCAGTACTGATGGAGCGCTGCACTATCGGAGGTGCCATCTTTCTGATGAGACTTTAAACCGAGGGCCCTTTCTGCGCTCTCAGGTGGATGTAAAAGATCCTACATCATTATTTTGAAGAAGAGCAGGGAGTTCTCCCTAATGTCTTGGCCAATATTTATCCCTCAATCAAAATCACTAAAGCAGATTATCTGGCCATTATCACATTGCTGTTTGTGGGAGCTTGCTTTGCTCAAGTTGGCTGCTGCATTTCCCACATTACAACAGTGACTACACTTCAAAAGTACTTCATTGGCTGTAAAACGCTTTGGGACGTCCTGAGGTTGTGAAAGGCGCTACATAAATGCAAATGGTTTTTTTCTAATGTTGAACGTTGGATTCTTGGAGTGTGGGCGGGGTTGGGGCTAGCCTGGCAAAAGTTGGTTGGTTGTTCTCATCCTCTGCACTCGCCTGCTCCCACCTCCACCCGGCCCCTCAAATAGAGAGAGAGAATAAAAATCAAAATTGGAGTCCATCCAAGACTGGTAATTAATTCACATGGAACATGAATAGGGGCTTGGCAGCAGAGGTGGGAATAATATTGTACGCGACGGATTGGAGGCACAATAGAGGGATATTGAGAAAGGGAGGGAAGGAAAGTAAAATTGGAGACGAAACTGCAAGGAAAGTTGAATGGGACGGACATCCCTCCTGTTTTTAAGTTAGTTTCAAGGGGTTCTCTGAAGAGCTTCCTTTAAGGTTCTGGGCATCTCTCTCTCGCACTCTGAATTCACCAGGCTTACTAGATTGATCCTTGGGATGAGAGGATTAGAATCATAGAATGGTTGCAGCACGGGCGATGGCCATTCGGCCCGTCGAGCCCGTGTCGGCTCTCTGCAAAAGCACTTCAGCAAGTTCCACTCTCCCGCCCTTTCCCCGTAACCGTGCAAATGTTTTTCTTTCAGGCACTTATCCAACTCCCTTTTGAAAGCAGTGATTGAGTCTGCCTCCACCACCCTTTCAGGCCGTGCATTCCAGATCCTAACCACTCGCTGAGTAAACATTATTTTTCTTATGTCGCCTTTGCTTCTTTTGCCAATCACCTTAAATCTGTGCCCTCTGGTTCTCGACCCTTCTGCCAATGGGAATACTTTCCTCTCTATCTACACTGTCCAGAACCCTCATGATTTTGAACACCTCGATCAAATCTCATTCTTTTCTGCTCGAAGGAGAACAACCCCAGCTACTCCAGTCTATCCACGTAGCTGAAGTCCCTCATCCCTGGAATCGTTCTTGTAAATCTTTTTTGCACCCTCTCTAAGGCCTTCACATCCTTGTGGTCCTATGAGGAGAGATTGAGTAGAATGGGCCTATTACTCTCTGGAGTTTACAAGAATGAGAGGAAATATAATTGAAAGATTCTGAGGTAGATGCTAAGAGGTTGTTCCCCCCCCCCCGGGCTGGGGAGTCTAGAACTAGGGGGCACAGTCTCAGGATAAGGGGTCGACCATTTAAGACTGAGATGAGAAGGAATTTCTTCACTCAGAGGATGGTGAATCTTTGGAATTCTCTACCCCAGAGGGCTGTGGATGCTGAGTCGTTGAGTATATTTAAGACAGAGATCGATAGATGTTTGGACTCCAGGGAAATCAAGAGATATGGGGAACGGGCGGGAAAGTAGAGTTGAGGTCAAAAATCAGCCATGATATTAAATGGCGGAGCAGGCTCGAGGGGCCGTATGGCCAACTCCTGCTCCTAATTCTTATGTTATGTTCTAAATAGTGGGAAAGCTGATTTTCAAAAATTACCGAAAAGGTATCTCAAAAACAATTCAGTTCTTTATTTTCAACAGATGCATCCATTGGGCCAGTCAGAAATATCATCCATCAGGTAGGAAAACTTACAATTTGCCCACAAACAAAGTACACTTTTCACCATCACAAAACCCACTCCTGCTGCTCCCCCATGCTCTCTTCCCCCCCCCCCCCCAAAACTCTCCCATGTCCTGTAGGATTGTCTAACAAGGGACAGAACTAAAGCCGCAGGGATCAGAGGATCCCAGGTTTGTTTGCGGTCCGTATTGAGTGAGCTGTACCCACATATTAGTACCCATTCTGTGGTATAAGCCCAACGGGCACTTGGGGCAGTGTAAGCGGCCTGAGCATCACTGGGCTTGGCAAAGGATGAGCTGGCCAGGGTTGTCGCTCCGGATGGCGCCCCTTGCTGGGAATTGCACGGGTTGGGAGCGCCAGGCTCGGCTGTGATGCCCATCACGGTCAAACGAGCAGCTTGCTGCTCACGGTCGGGGCTTGCAGTCGTAGAACGTTCCTTCTGATGGCATCCAACCCCTGTCCCTGACCCAGAGTCACGAAGGAGGTTTTACAGTGGCAGAGCAGGCTGGCGCTGGCACAGGAACCCTCCTGGGGTCAGGCAGCCTTCGCTCTCGGTGATAACTGGAAAACAGGGAGAGGGGGCGATTGCTCAGAAGGGGCGTCGGGTCTGAACTGCAGGAAACCAGACACTTACTTCAGATTTTACCTGTCCTGGAGGGAATTCAAATCAAATGTAAAGCACAATCTTTGTGTCACTGTGTCCCCATTGGATGATTCATTTTTGTTTTTTAATTTCCTTTTATAGTTTTAAAAAATTTAAACAAAAATACATCTGATAAATAAGTCATATTTTCTTGGTAAGGAGTAAAATTCTTATAAAAAGAGTTGACAGATATTTATAGATTTTTCATTTCACCTGTCTTACTGTCTGTATAGTTTAATAAATAATCTTTCTAGCTTTATTTTTGCTCTAGTAATATTTTATTCTTTTTGATGTACCTGAGCGGAGACAAACTCTCGAGCTTCATCAGACGCCGTCTCCCTGCTCAGCGGAAAGGGCTCACCAAACCAAATCTCGTCACTCAGGCAGAGTACAAAGGGGGTAGAAGTTATGCTGCTGCTATACAAGACCCTGGTTAGACTCCAGCTGCAGTACTGTGAGCAGTTCTGGGCACCACCGTAGGAAGGATATATTGGCCTTGGAGGGAGTCAGCATAGGTTTACCAGAATGGTACTCTGACTCTAAGGGTTAAATTACGAGGAGAGATTACACAAATTTGGGTTATATTCCCTAGAATTTAGAAAGTTAAGGGCTGATTTGAGCAAAGTTTTCAAGATATTAAGGGAAACAGATAGGATAGATAGAGAGAAACTGTTCCTGCTGGTTGGGGAGTCTAGGACGAGGGGGCAGAGTAAAAATTAGAGCCAGACCTTTCAGGACTGAAATTAGGAAACACCTTTATTGCAAACAGCAATTGATGCTAGATCAGTTGTTATTTTAAAATCTGAGATTGATCGATTTATGTTAAACAAAGGTATTAAGGGATATGGGCCAAAGGCAGGCAAATGACGTTAGGTCGCAGATCAGTTGTGATCTAATTGAATGACAGAACAGGCTCAAGGGGCTGAATGGCCTCCTCCTGTTCCTATGTTCTCAGGATATTAGCTTCCTTGACAGCTTCGTGAGCGCTGTCCTGCCTGCTGTGGTACTGAGTCACACAGACCAGCAAGGACCCAGATCTGATCCCTGGTGTGCTGTGCTCAGCTGGGGCCAACGGAGAGCGTGCAGCAACTGGTCGCAGACTGGGGAGGGGAAAGGAATCAGCCGGTGTTCCCCCCCCCCCCTCCCTCTCGATTGATGCCCAGCAACCCATGCTGGAAAGTACCAGCAGAATCGTGGAATGCTGCAGCACAGAATCAGGCCATTTGGTCCATCAAACCTGTGCCGGTAATTTTCTCCACGGGAACCAGCTAGTTTAATCTCAGTCTTCTGCTCACTCCTCTTTTTCAAGCAACTATCTACAACAACGACAACTACTTGCATTTATGTAGCGCCTTTAATGTAGTACAACTTCCCAAGGCGCGTCACGGGAGTGTTTATTAAACAAAATTTGCCACTGAGCCACATGAGATATTGGGGCAGGTGACCAAACGCTTGGTTAGAAGTAGGTTTCAAGGAGCGTCTGAAAGGAGGAGAGAGAGGTAATTCCAATTTAGAAGAAGTTTTGACTCCACTTCAACAACATGTATGTGTAGAGAATTCCACGTTCTAACCACCCTCTGTAACGGATGTTTGATCTGATCTCCTCTTGGAATTCTGTAATTATCTGAAACGCCTGCTCTCTTGTTGCCTGTGAAAACAGTCAATTACTGAACACCTTCTAATCCTTCATAATCATGAAGACCTCTACCAGGCCTCTTAACCATCCCAACTTTACTAAAAAACAAAAATAAACGTTGCAAATTTTTCCTCATAACTGATCCCTCGTGCCCCGTAATATCCCAGTGAATCGATACTATACCTTTTTCCATTGCTTTTATTTCCTTCCTGTAATTGGCTGCCCAAAACTATGCAAAAATACAACTGCGGGGTCCAACTTCAGCCTTGGATCCTTGCTTTTCTATTCCTGCCTCTAGGTACAAATTCAAGGATTCCATTTTCCTTATCCACTGGTGCTGTGTATCTGTTCACCGAGGCCCCTCTGCTCCTTTCTGGCATTTCGGGTGCATTTCCTCTCTTGGTTTTTAATTACTGAATGTATTGCTTCACATTTATTGAACTGCATCTGCCACCTATCTGCCCCTCCAGCCAGCCTATTTGTGTCTTCCTGCAATTTTCCATAGTCCTCCAATTTGGAGTCAGCAGCATATTTCTATATTATCCCCTCAATTATTAACTCACCTTAATTCCACGTGCTGCCACCTTTGCACAAGTCTCTTAATGTGGGACCGTATCAAAAATATTTTTTGAAAATCCATATAAACCACATCCACTGCATTTCCTTTATGTATCATCTGATCATATCTTTAAAGAATTGAGTAAGGTTGGTCCAGGACGGCCTCTCGTTTAGAAATATGCACTGACTGACCCTGATCAGCTCATGCTTCTCCAAATGCTCCATGATTTCGGGTGTATTTGGACTTTAAATAAAGGGGCAGTGGCAGCATGGATCTAAAATTGGCTAAGGGACAGAAAGCAGAGAGCAAGGGTGAACGGTTGTTTTTCAGACCGGTGGGAAGTATACAGTGGTGTTCCCCAGGGGTCAGGATTGGGACCACTGCTCTTTTTGATATATATTGACCTGGATTTGGATATACAGGGCATAATTTAAAAGTTTTCAGATGACACGAAACTCGGAAATGTAGTGAACAATGAGAAGGATAATAACAGACTTCAGGAGGACATAGTCAGACTGGTGAAATGGGCAAACACATGGGAGATTAAATTTAAACGCTGTGAAATGATACATTTTGTTAAGAAATGAGCAGAGGCAATATGAACTAAATGGGGTACAATTTTAAAGGGGTTGCAGGAATAGAGAGACCTGGGGTTGAATGTACATAAATCTTTGAAGGTGGCAGAACAAGTTGAGAAGGCTGTTAAAAAAACATATGGGATCCTTGGCTTTATTAATAGAGGAATAGAGTCCAAAAGCAATGAAGTTATGCTAAAACTTTATAAAACACTGGTTGGAGTATTGCGTTCAATTCTAGGCACCGCACTTTAGGAAGGATGTCAAGGCAATGGAAAAGGTGCAGAGAAGATTTACTAGAATGGTACCAGGGATGAGGGACTTCAGTTATGTGGGGAGACTGGAGAAGCTGGGATTGTTCTGCTTAGAGCAGAGATCTGGGACTGTGTCATGAGACAGGACTGATAGACGATCTCACAGTAAAGGATCCTCTAGGAAAGAGTGATCATAGCATGGTTGAATTTCAAATTCAGTTGGAGTTTGAGAAAGTTGGGTCTCAAACCAGTGTCCTAAGCTTAAATAAAGGCGATTACAAAGGTATGAAGGCAGAGTTGGCTAAAGTGAACTCGGAAAATCGATTAAAGTGTAAGATAGTTGATAAGCAGTGGCAGACACTTCAGGAGATATTTCATAACTCTCAACAAAAAAAGTGAGAAGAAACATAGAAACATAGAAAATAAGGGCAGGAGTAGGCCATTCGGCCCTTCTAGCCTGCACCGCCATTCAATGAGTTCATGGCTGAACATGCAACTTCAGTACCCCATTCCTGCCTTTTCGCCATACCCCTTGATCCCCCGAGTAGTCAGGACTTCATCTAACTCCTTTTTGAATATATTTAGTGAATTGGCCTCAACAACTTTCTGTGGTAGAGAATTCCACAGGTTCACCACTCTCTGGGTGAAGAAGTTTCTCCTCATCTCGGTCCTAAATGGCTTACCCCTTATCCTTAGACTGTGTCCCCTGGTTCTGGACTTCCCCAACATTGGGAACATTCTTCCTGCATCTAACCTGTCTAAACCCCGTCAGAATTTTAAATGTTTCTATGAGGTCCCCTCTCATTCTTCTGAACTCCAGTGAATACAAGCCCAGTTGATCCAGTCTTTCTTGATAGGTCAGTCCCGCCATCCCGGGAATCAGTCTGGTAAACCTTCGCTGCACTCCCTCAATAGCAAGAATGTCCTTCCTCAGGTTAGGAGACCAAAACTGTACACAATACTCCAGGTGTGGCCTCACCAAGGCCCTGTACAACTGTAGCAACACCTCCCTGCCCCTGTACTCAAATCCCCTCACTATGAAGGCCAACATGCCATTTGCTTTCTTAACCGCCTGCTATACCTGCATGCCAACCTTCAATGACTGATGTACCATGACACCCAGGCCTCGTTGCACCTCCCCTTTTCCTAACCTGTCACCATTCAGATAATAGTCTGGCTCTCTGTTTTTACCACCAAAGTGGAGAACCTCACATTTATCCACATTATACTTCATCTGCCATGCATTTGCCCACTCACCTAACCTATCCAAGTCGCTCTGCAGCCTCATAGCATCCTCCTCGCAGCTCACACTGCCACCCAACTTAGTGTCATCCGCAAATTTGGAGATACTACATTTAATCCCCTCGTCTAAATCATTAATATACAGTGTAAACAGCTGGGCCCCCAGCACAGAACCTTGCGGTACCCCACTAGTCACTGCCTGCCATTCTGAAAAGTACCCCTTTACTCCTACTCTTTGCTTCCTGTCTGACAACCAGTTCTCAATCCATGTCAGCACACTACCCCCAATCCCATGTGCTTTAACTTTGCACATTAATCTCTTGTGTGGGACCTTGTCGAAAGCCTTCTGAAAGTCCAAATATACCACATCAACTGGTTCTCCCTTGTCCACTCTACTGGAAACATCCTCAAAAAATTCCAGAAGATTTGTCAAGCATGATTTCCCTTTCACAAATCCATGCTGACTTGGACCTATCATGTCACCTCTTTCCAAATGCACTGCTATGACATCCTTAATAATTGATTCCATCATCTTACCCACTACTGATGTCGGGCTGACCGGTCTATAATTCCCTGTTTTCTCTCTCCCTCCTTTTTTAAAAAGTGGGGTTACATTGGCTACCTTCCACTCCATAGGAACTGATCCAGAGTCAATGGAATGTTGGAAAATGACTGTCAATGCATTCACTATTTCCAAGGCCACCTCCTTAAGTACTCTGGGATGCAGTCCATCAGGCCCTGGGGATTTATCGGCCTTCAATCCCATCAATTTCCCCAACACAATTTCCCGACTAATAAGGATTTCCCTCAGTTCCTCCTCCTTACTAGGCTCTCCGACCCTTTTTATATCCGGAAGGTTGTTTGTGTCCACCTCAGTGAATATCGAACCAAAGTACTTGTTCAATTGGTCCGCCATTTCTTTGTTCCCCGTTATGACTTCCCCTGATTCTGACTGCAGGGGACCTACGTTTGTCTTTACTAACCTTTTTCTCTTTACATATCTATAGAAGCTTTTGCAATCCATCTTAATGTTCCCTGCAAGCTTCCTCTCGTACTCGATTTTCCCTGCCCCAATCAAACCCTTTGTCCTCCTCTGCTGAGTTCTAAATTTCTCCCAGTCTCCAGGTTCGCTGCTATTTCTGGCCAATTTGTATGCCACTTCCTTGGCTTTAATACTATCCCTGATTTCCCTTGATAGCCACGGTTGAGCCACCTTCCCTTTTTTATTTTTACGCCAGACAGGAATGTACAATTGTTGTAGTTCATCCATGCGGTCTCTAAATGTCTGCCATTGCCCATCCACAGTCAACCCCTTAAGTATCATTCGCCAATCTATCCTAGCCAATTCACGCCTCACACCTTCAAAGTTACCCTTCTTTAAGTTCTGGACCATGGTCTCTGAATTAACTGTTTCATTCTCCATCCTAATGCAGAATTCCACCATATTATGGTCACTCTTCCCCAAGGGGCCTCGCACAACGAGATTGCTAATTAATCCTCTCTCATTACACAACACCCAGTCTAAGATGGCCTCCCCCCTAGTTGGTTCCTCGACATATTGGTCTAGAAAACCATCCCTTATGCACTCCAGGAAATCCTCTTCCACCGTATTGCTTCCAGTTTGGTTAGCCCAATCTATGTGCATATTAAAGTCACCCAGAAGGAAAGACTTTAAGAGAAGGGAGAACTATCCGTGGCTAACTAAGGAAGTAAAGGATGGTATCAAATTGAAAACAAGGGCATACAAAGTGGCCAAGATTAGTGGGAGGCCTGAGGATTGGTACATTTTTAAAAACCATCAAAGGACGACAAAAAATTAATAAAGAGAGGGAAGATAGAATATGAAAGTAAACTCGCAAGAAATATAAGAACACAGTAAGAGCTTCTACAGGTATGTAAAAAGGAAGAGTAACTAAAGTAAACATTGGTCCATTAGAGGATGAGACTGGGGAATTAATAATGGGGAACAGGGAAATGGCAGATGTTGAACAAATATTTTGTATCAGTCTTCACGGCAGAAGACACTCAAAACATCCCAATAATAGATAATCAAGGGGCTAAAGGGAGGGAGGAACTTAAAACAATCACTATCACTAAAGAAAAAGTACTTGGGTAAAATAATGGCACTAAAGATAGACAAGTCCCCTGGACCTGATGGCTTACATCCTAGGGTCTTAAAAGAAGTGGCTGCAGAGATAGTGGATGCATTGGTTGTAATTTACCAAAATCCCTTGGATTCTGGGGAGGTCCCAGTAGATTGGATAACCGGAAATGTAACGCCCCGATTTAAAAAAGGAGGCAGACAGAAAGCAGGAAACTATAGACCAGTTAGCCTAACATCTGTCTTGGGAAAATGCTGGAGCCATTAATAAAGAAGCAATAGCGGGACATTTGGAAAAGCATAATACAGTCAAGCAGAGTCAGCATGGTTTTATGAAAGGGAAATCATGTTTGACAAATTTGCAGGAGTTCTTTGAGGATGTAACGAGCAGGGTGGATAAGGGGGAACCAGTGGATGTGGTGTATTTGGATTTCTAGAAGGTATTCGATAAGGTGCCACAAAAAAGGTTACTGCATAAGATAAAAGTTCACAGAGTTGGGAGTAATATATTAGCATGGATAGAGGATTGGCTAACTAACAGAAAACCATCATCATCATCATCATAGGCAGTCCCTCGAAATCAAGGAAGACTTGCTTCCACACTAAAAGTGAGTTCTCAGGTGACTGAACAGTCCAATACGGGAATTGCAGTCTCTGTCAGTGTGACAGACAGTCGTTGAAGGAAAGGGTGGGTGGGGAGTCTGGTTTGCCGCACGCTCTTTCCGCTGCCTGCGCTTGCTTTCTGCACGCTCTCGGCGACGAGACTCGAGGTGCTCAGCGCCCTCCCGGATGCTCTTCCTCTGCTTAGGGCGGTCTCTGGCCAGGGACTCCCACGTGTCGGTGAGGATGCTGCACTTTAACAAGGAGGCTTTGAGGGTGTCCCTGAAACGTTTCCTCTGCCCAACTGGAACTCGCTTGCCATGTCAGAGTTCCGAGTAGAGCGCTTGTTCAGGCATTCGAACAATGTGGGCCCAGCGGAGCTGGTCGAGTGTGATCCGTGTGGAGTCCATTATTAAGGAAGCTGAAGCAGAACATTTGAAAAAGCATAATACAGTAAAGCAGATTCAGAATGGTTTTATGAAAGGGAAATCATGTCTGACAAATTTGCTGGAGTTCTTTGAGGATGTAACGAGCAGGGTGGATAAAGGGGAACCAGTGGATGTGGTGTATTTGGATTTCTAGAAGGCAGAAAATAGAGAATCGGGATAAATGGGTCATTTTCCGGTTGGCAAACGGTAACTAGTGGGGTGCCACAGGGGTCTGTGGGTCTGTTCGGTCTGTCCAGGTGAGAGGATTTCTAGGTAGTCGCACAGCAACAGGACGACCGACATCCTGGCCCTTAAGCCTCGGAAGTTTGGAAACTTGATAGCTGGCTTGTTGAGAGTGTGCTGACTTGTAAATAACTGCAGGAAAGGACGAGCTGTGAAAGGGATGAACTTTACACCAGGAGTTGGTGGCTGCTGCCCTCTAGCTGTGCTTCCCTTCACTACATGTGGACACTGGCTGGATGTCAGTGCCCATGGCTTTATCTGGCACCATCGGAGCAGGCCGGGGGGCAGAAGGAGCAGCGTGGTGGCATACTACTCCAGGGAGCAGCACATGCTGGAGCAGGAAAGCAACGGCAGCAAAGAGGGCGACTGGATTGGATGTCACCATCCAGGTTGCTGATTGGAGCGTGGGCAGGTACAGCAGGAGCGGTGAGGTCGGGGCGAAGGAGCGACAAGAGATTGTCGAGGGACGTGATCGGGGCCAAGGAGAGGCGTGAGTTCGGGGCCAGAAGAGCCGAGGGCCCAGGGGCAGCACGGGCCCAGCCCACACTGCGATATGTGAACGCACGAGGTCCGTTCAGCAGAGCTGGTCTCCAGTCGTCCTGGTTAACCCTTGCCACTGGACCAAGACCTAGCTCTGTCAAGCCCGTGTGGTGGCTGGTGTGCAACGGCCACCACACGTTAAAAAACTCCACGCACAGGCATCTTCCACCCTTCAAGATTTAGTTTGGGATCTGGAATATTAGGTTGAAACACCTGTGAACTTTTTGGCGTGGAAGCAAGTCATCCTCGACTCGAGAGACTGCCTATGATGATGATCTGGCACAGTCCAGTCAGTAGGTTTAGAGGATCTCCTGAGCTACACTTTGCTGAACCTACTAACTGGGTTACAGACTGTACCTGACTCTCGTTCAGGGGTGTTGATATAGTTCAGTCTGTATCTGTCGTCCGCTTTGATGGTGACTTCGTGTTGACTGAGGTGACCCGATGTTTTCTGTCCTGGATTGTGACTCACGGGTATTCCCGTGCACCTCTTTGAACCCGTTAGAGAGTCTAGAACTAGGATCACAGTCTCAGGGTAAGAGGTGGCCTTTGAAGACCGAGATGAGGAGGAATTTCTTCATTCTTTGTGAATCTTTGGAATTCTCTGCCTCAAAGACTGTGGATGCTCAGTCTTTTGAGTACATTTGGAAAAGCATGACTCAATCAAGCAGAGTCAGCATGGTTTTATGAAAGGGAAATCATGTTTGACAAATTTGCTGGAGTTCTTTGAGAATGTATCGAGCAGAGTGTATAACTGGGAACCCGTGGATGTGGTGTATTTAGATTTCCAGAAGGCATTCGATAAGGTACCACGTAAGGGGTTATTGCACAAGATAAAAGCTCACGGGGTTGGGAGCAATATATTAGCATGGATAGAGGATTGGCTACTGAACAAAAAACAGAGAGTCGGGATAAATGGGTCATTTTCTGGTTGGCAAACAGTAACTAGTGGGGTGCCACAGGGATCAGTGCTGGGTCCTCAACTACTTGCAGTGTATATTAATGACTTGGATGAAGGGACCGAGAGTAATGTAGCCAAGTTTGCTGATGATACAAAGATGGGTGGGAAAGCAAATTGTGAGGAGTACACAAAAAATATGCAAAGGGATTTAGACAGGGTAAGTGAGTGGGCAAAAATTTGGCATATGGAGTATAATGTGGGAAAGTGTGAGGTTATCCATTTTGGCAGAAATAATAGAAAAGCAAATTATAATTTAAATGGAGAAAAATTGCAAAGTGCTGCAGTACAGAGAGACCTGGGGGTCGTTGTGCATGAAACACAATGCAGGTCCAGCAAGTAATCAGGAAGGCAAATGGAATGTTGGCCTTTATTGCAAGGGGGATAGAATATAAAAGCAGTGAAGTCCTGCTACAACTTTACAGGGTATTGGTGAGGCCACACCTGGAGTACTGCGTACGGTTTTGGTTTCCTATTTAAGGAAGGTTATACTTGCATTGGAGGCTGTTCAGAGAAGGTTCACTAGGTTGATTCCGGAGATGAGGGGGTTGATGTATGAGGATAGGTTGAGCAGGTTGGGCATGTACTCATTCGAGTTCAGAAGAATGAGAGGTCATCTCATTGAAACATATGAGGGGGCTCGACAAGGTGGATGTGGAGAGAATATTCCCACTCATAGTGGAAACTAAAACTAGGGGACATAGTCTTAGAATAAGGGGCCGCCCATTTAAAACTGAGATGAGGAGAAATTTCTTCTCTTAGAAGGTTGTAAATTTATGGAATTCTCTGCCCCAGAGAGCTGGGTCATTGAATATATTTAAGGCGGAGAAAGACAGATTTTTGAACAATAAAAGGTTATGGGGAACGGGCAGGGAAGAGGAGCTGAGTCCATGATCAGGTTACTCATGACCTTATTGAATGGCGGAGCAAGCTCAAGGTGCCAAATGGCCGACTCCTGCTCCTGTTTCTTATAGCTCAGATGAATACGTGGCTTGAGGAGTGTTGCAGAAGGGAGGGATTCAAATTCCTGGGACATTGGAACCGGTTCTGGGGGAGGTGGGACCAGTACAAACCGGACGTCTGCACCTGGGCAGGACTGGAACCAATGTCCTAGGGGGAGTGTTTGCTAGTGCTGTTGGGGAGGAATTAAACTAATATGGCAGGGGGATGGGAACCTATGCAGGGAGACAGAGGGAAGTAGAATGGGGGCAGAAGCAAAAGATAGAAAGAAGAAAAGTAAAAGTGGAGGGCAGAGAAACCCAAGGCAAAAAGCAAAAAGGGCCACATTACAGCAAAATTCTAAAGGGGTAAAGTTGTTAGAAAGACAAGCCTGAAGGCTCTGTGCCTCAATGCGAGGAGTATTCGGAATAAGGTGGACGAATGAAATGCGCAGATAGCAGTTAACGGGTCTGATGTAATTGGCATCACGGAGACATGGCTCCAGGGTGACCAAGGCTGGGAACTCAACATCCAGGGGTATTCAACATTTAGGAAGGATAGACAGAAAGGAAAAGGAGGTGGGGTGACATTGCTCGTTAAAGAGGAAATTAATGCAATAGTAAGAAAGGACATTAGCTTGGACGATGTGGTATGGGTGAAGCTACGGAATACCAAAGGCAGAAAACGCTAGTGGGAGTTGTGTACAGACCATCAAACAGTCGTAATGACATTGGGGACAGCATCAAACAAGAAATTAGGGATGCATGCAATAAAGGTACAGCAGTTAGCATGGGTGACTTTAATATACATATTGATTGGGCTAACCAAACTGGTAGCAATGCAGTGGAGGAGGATTTCCTGGAGTGTATTAGGGATGGTTTTCTAGACCAATATGTCGAGGAACCAACTAGAGAGCTGGCCATCCTCGACTGGGTGATGTGTAATGAGAAAGGACTAATTAGCAATCTTGTTGTGTGAGGCCCCTTGGGGAAGAGTGACCATAACATGGTATAATTCTTTATTAAGATGGAGAGTGACACAGTTAATTCAGAAACTAAGGTCCTGAACTTAAGGAAAGGTAACTTCGATGGTTTGAGACGTGAATTGGCTAGAATAGACTGGCAAATGATACTTAAAGGGTTGACGGTGGATAGGCAATGGCAAACATTTAAAGATCACATGGATGAACTTCAGCAATTGTACATCCCTGTCTGAAGTAAAAATAAAATGGGGAAGGTGGTTCAACTGTGGCTAACAAAGGAAATTAAGGATAGTGTTAAGTCCAAGGAAGAGACATATAAATTGGCCAGAAAAAGCAGCAAACTTGAGGACTGGGAGAAATTTAGAATTCAGCAGAGGAGGACAAAGAGTTTAATTAAGAGGGGGAAAATAGAGTCCGAGCAGAATCTAGCCGGGAACATAAAAACGGACTGCAAAAGCTTCTATAGATATGTAAAGAGAAAAAGATTAGTGAAGACAAACGTAGGTCCTTTGCAGTTGGATTCAGGTGAATTTATAATGGGGAACAAAGAAATGGCCGACCAATTGAACAAATACTTTGGTTCTGTCTTCACGAAGGAAGACACAAATAACCTTCCGGATGTACTAGGGGACCGAAGGTCTAGTGAGAAGGAGGAACTGAAGGATATCTTTATCAGGTGGGAAATTGTGTTAGGGAAATTGATGGGATTGAAGACCAATAAATCCCCAGGGCCTGATAGTCTGCATCCCAGAGTACTTAAGGAAGTGGCCCTAGAAATATGGATGCATTGGTGATCATTTTCCAACAGTCTATCAACTCTGGGTCAGTTCCTATGAACTGAAGGGTAGCTAATGTAACACCACTTTTTAAAAAGGGAGGGAAAGAGAAAGTGGGTAATTATAGACCGGTTAACCTGACATCAGTAGTGGGGAAAATGTTGGAATCAATTATTAAGGATGAAATAGCAGCGCATTTGGAAAGCAGTGACAGGATCGGTCCAAGTCAACATGGATTTATGAAAGAGAAATCATGCTTGACAAATCTAATGGAATTTTTGGAGGATGTAACGAGTAGAGTGGACATGGGAGAACCAGTGGATGTGGTGTATTTGGACTTTCAAAAGGCTTTTGACAAGGTCCCACACAAGAGATTGGTGTGCAAAATCAAAGCACATGGTATTGGGGGTAATATACTGACGTGGACAGAGTGGTTGGCAGACAGGAAGCAGAGAGTCGGGATAAACGGGTCCTTTTCAGAATGGCAGGCAGTGACTAGTGGAGTGCCGCAGGGCTCAGTGCTGGGACCCCAGCTCTTTACAATATACATCAATGATTTAGATGAAGGAATTGAGTGTAATATCTCCAAGTTTGCAGATGACACTAAACTGGGTGACGGTGTGAGCAGTGAGGAGGATGCTAAGAGGCTGCAGGGTGACTTGGACAGGTTAGGTGAGTGGGCAAATGCATGGCAGATGCAGTATAATGTGGATAAATGTGAGGTTATCCACTTTGGGGGCAAAAATGCGAAAGCAGAATATTATCTGAATGGCGACACATTAGGAAAAGGGGAGGTGCAACGAGACCTGGGTGTAATGGTTCATCAGTCATTGAAAGTTGGCATACAGGTACAGCAGGCAGTAAAGAAGGCAAGTGGTATGTTGGCCTTCATAGCTAGGGGATTTGAGTATCGGAGCAGGGAGGTCTTACTGCAGTTGTACAGGGCCTTGGTGAGGCCTCACCTAGAATATTGTGTTCAGTTTTGTTCTCCTAATCTGAGGAAGGACATTCTTGCTATTGAGGGAGTGCAGTGAAGGTTCACCAGACTGATTCCTGGGATGGCTGGACTGACATATGAGGAGAGACTGGATCAACTGGGTCTTTATACATGGGAGTTTAGAAGGATGAGAGGGGATCTGATAGAAATGTATAAGATTCTGACGGGACGGGACAGGTTAGATGCGGGTAGAATGTTCCCGATGTTGGGGAAGTCCAGAACCAGTGGACACAGTCTAAGGATAAGGGGTAAGCCATTTAGGACTGAGATGAGGAGAAACTTCTTCACTCAGGGAGTTGTTAATCTGTGGAATTCCCTGCCGCAGAGAGTTGTTGATGCCAGTTCATTGGATATATTCAAGAGGGAGTTAGATATGGCCCTTACGGCTAAGGGGATCAAGGGGTATGGAGCGAAAGCAGGAAAGGGGTACTGAGGGAATGATCAGCCATGATCTTATTGAATGGTGGTGCAGTCTCGAAGGGCCAAATGGCCTACTCCTGCACGTATTTTCTATGTTTCTATGTTTCTATGTTCTTATGAGTATAGTCAAGGCTGAGATCAATAGATTTTTGGACTCTTGGGGAATCAAGGGAGTTGAGTTCGAAGATCAGCCTTGATCTCATTGAATGTTGGAACAGGCTCGCGGGGCCGTATGGCCGACTCCTCCTAATTCTTATGTTCTTATGTACAGTTTGTGAGTGACGTTTATCCAGTACCTTGCTGCGCCAGGCAGGCCAGGAATTTTATCGGTTTGATGACCAGTCAGCCTGGAGTGAGCTGATCTTAGCCAGGTCGGGGTTGGTCAGGAGAGTAACACCACGTCCCTGGGTTAGAGACGGAGAGCGCAGAGAGCCAGCCAGTGTCTTTGACCATGCTCGCTACCCAGGGGCTGCTGGAAAGCTGACGTGTGTGGACGGACAGAGCAGGGTTAGCTCCGTCTGATTACTCAGTCACGGTGGGGAGCTATCTTGCTGAGTAAGGCTCCTCGGAGGAATGGCCTGCAATATGGAGGGAGCTGAAGAAGACCCAGTGCACTTTCAAAGGAGTAGGAATAAAATTTGCAACATCACTTCTCACCTTTTTGTTTTTCTGACCTGAATGTCACCTTGGCTGCTATTTAGAATCTCTGCCCTCGCTGAGTGAATCTCTTCAGTTTGTGCTACCATCTCCAGATAAATCAGTTGCCTCCCTAGTTTTTTTCCCCTCCCAGTTTTCTCTCTACCTGTGTTGCAGGTATGTCCATAAGCAGAACCTTCAGTGATGGAGCCTGAGGCTGCCAGGTTGCGGTAGGGCCTGTGACGTTCAGCGCATAGATTTCTGTTGGTGCCTAACTTGCTGGACAAGGCACAGTCCGAGAAATCATTTGGTGTCCTCAAAATCCTTGTCCTTATCCTCCTTCTAATCCCTCCACGGCCTTGCTCAGCTCGTCAGTCCGGCCAGTCCCGACATCCCAGCATCCGTGTTCCAGCTTCGGTCTGCTGTTCCCGGTCTTCCTGCTCTACCACTGAGCCTTCAACCATCACACCCCATTCACTGAGCTCTGGAATTTTTTTCCTGACCCCTTCCCCTCACTCACTCCTTCCCTCGCCTTCCTCAGAACTGGTCCTGGACCCTGCTTTCAGGCCAGGCCCCTCGTTTATTTCCACCTCTCTACACATTATTATGTAAAAGATGTACAAATGTAAGTTTTAAAAATAGGAGTGAGTTGTATTCTGAAGGGTGGGTGAGACCGCTAAGGATGCATGCTTGATGTTGCATAGAATGAGGGTGCTGTTTCCTGAGGCTTTCACGGTGGAACAAGAGACGGGACTGGAGACCATTGACGGCTGGATTGTGACAGGGTGAGAAGGGAGATCGAGCGAAGGCGTCCCTTACGGGTGAAGCCAGGTTAGAAGGACTGAAAGCAAAACACTGCAGGTGCTCGAAATCTGAAACAAAAAAGCAGGAAAGATTGGAGACCATCAGTGGGTCAGGCAGTATCTGTGGAGACAGCAGAGCAGTGAACGTTTGGGGCGCGGATCGTTTGTCAGACTTCGATGTTGAGCGAGTTTGGTTTGTGCTTGCTTTCAGGGGCTAGCTGAAAGCTTTGGCTACAATGCTCCATTTGACTTCGTTACACAACATTATCGTTGGGACAGCAGAGAGGTCTTTCATTTTTTTGTAGAAGTAACCATTCTCCATGTGTGAGTTTGAGCGGCAGGTTTCAGAGAGCTGTTCAACTGTGGAGGGCGTTAGAGCTGAGGCTGGTCCCTTTCCCTGGCTCTCAGATGGGGGGTGGTGGGGTGGGGGGGGTGGTCACTGGATTGTGATGAGGAAGGTGAATATAAGAACATAAGAAATAGGAGCAGATGTAGGCCATACGGCCCCTCGAGCCTGCTCCGCTATTTAATACGATTATGGCTGATCCGATCATGGACTCAGGTCCACTTACCTGCCCGCTCCCCTTATCCCCTTATCGTTTAAGAAACTGTCTATCTCTGTCTTAAATATATTCAATGTCCCAGCTTCCACAGCTCTCTGAGGCAGCGAATTCCACAGATTTACAACCCTCTGAGAGAAGAAATTTCTCCTCATCTCTGTTTTAAATGGGCGGCCCCTTATTCTAAGATCATGCCCCCTAATTCTAGTCTCCCCCATCAGTGGAAACATCTTCTCTGCATCCACCTTGTCAAGCCCCCTCATAATCTTATACGTATCGATAAGATCACCTCTCATTCTTCTGAATTCCAATGAATAGAGGCCCAACTCCTCAACCTTTCCTCATGTCAACCCTGGGTGATTTCAGTATTTGCACCCCAGCTTACTGCACTAGCTGGCTCTGTGCGGCTTGGTACCACGTTTGGCAGTGCCTTTATCTATGGGGCCATGGGGAATTGGGGAAATTTTCAATTTGATGCTAAATGTTGGGTCCTTGTATTAAATACAGTAATACAGTTCTGTTCGCATCCTCGGGATCTCCCAAAGCGCTTCACAGTGATTGAATCAGTTGTGAAAGCAGTAACTGTTTTGTCGGCAAACATGTCGGTCAATTTTCCCTCAGTGGGATCCCACACACAGCATTGAGATAGAGGACCAGTTAATCGTTTTTTGGTGATGTTGGTTGAGGGGTGAATGTTGGCCAGGACACCGGGACAATGTGTCACGCTTCTTTGAATGGTGCCTTGTGATCTTCACAACCACCTGAACAAGCAGACAGGACTTTCCTTGATTTAACATCTCATCTATATTCCACTCTTCATTGCATATGTTTAAAAATTGAGAATGGATTCATAATTCCGTTTCTGCAGATTTTTTTTAAACTCTGCTTTTCTCCTTTGTTTTTCTGGAGCTGTGACTCTTGCAAGGATCCCGGTTCCAAAGGTCCTGGTCCTGAGGCTCCTGATTGTCTTAATGTGCATCATAGGCAGTCCCTCGAAACGATGACTTGTTTCCACACCAAAAAGCGATGAGTTCACAGGTGTTTCAATAGTCCAGGTCTCGAACTACATCCTGAAGGGTGGAAGATGCCTGTGCTTGGGTTTTTTTTAAACATGTGGTGACCGTTGCACACCAGCCACCACACGGGCTTGACAGAGCTAGGTCTTGGTCCAGTGGCAAGGGTTAACCAAGACGACTGGAGACCTGCTCTGCTGCACGGACCGAGTGCGCTCACATATCGCAGTGAAGAAGACAGAAAGGTTCCCCGGAGTAAACAGAACCATCCAAACCCAGCCAGAGTTGTGGATTAACGGGAGAATAACTATTTGCCCACCCCTCGAGGATCAGGACAGAGAGTGAAGCCTCGCTTCTCCAACCTAAAGGACTTCAACTTGCACCTGGATCTCGCATCCGTGGAGTTGAACTACTGGGGAAGGACCAGGGCGCAAGGAAGGCCGTATTGGGTCCTCTCAGCAGCAAGAGCTTCCTGAGGAAGACACCTTGTCAGGAAGACAGTGCATCCTCAGGAAGATTGTCGTGTGCTCCATCCATCCCAAGCACCAGCACTGACACTGCTCACCTTCTCCTTGGTCTTCCTCATTTGATGAGGTCTGCTGCTGTTGCTCTGCCTGCTCCAAATGCAGGCCCCTCTGTGTGGCTCTGTTGTGAAGTATGCAGAACATTTGCTGAATATTGGGGATGGATCATTGTGCTTCACAGAATAAGTGCATTGTGAGGCGTGAGTTCTGGGCCAGCCCACACTGCACTATGTGTCTTAATATGCAGTGTACCGAAGACTGCAGTATTACTCCGTTCCTGCTGATGGTGCTGTCGAGGTGTCCAGGCATTACTGTGATCAGCAGTGCTGTCAATGTGAAGCTGCTGTTAGTCCAGCTCTTATTCAAAAGCGTATTTAAAGACGAGACATGTCACCTTTTTGTGAATTATGAAGAGAGTTGGTGGCTGACTTGCTGAAGGCATTGAGCATCTGAGTCACACAGACCAGAGGGTTCCAGATTTGGTTCCTAATAGAAGGAGCTTGCATTTACATAGCGCCTTTCACAACCTCAGGATGTCCCAAAGAGTTTTACAGCCAATTAAGTAGTCCTAAAATGTGATCACTGTTGTGATGTAGAGATATGCAGCAGCCAGTTTGTGCACAGCAAGGTCCCACAAACAGCAAAGAGATCATTTACCTGTTTTTGAAGAGTTTGAAGACCTGAAAAGTTAATTGTCCCTTCTCCTCGGCACAGATGTTATTTTTTAAATTTCAGATTTTGAGTATCTTGCTTTTTGCTTTCTGTTTTTAGTGGTGTTGGACACTGGAGAATGGGAGAGGTAAGGCATGGTTCAAAGGGCGTGTTTTGAAGTTGAGGAAAGGTATGACAAGATGAAGGGGTCTTGGAAGAGAATTTGAGTGCACAAGGACAGCAATAGTTTCAGGCAGGAGAGGTCCTTCGTGCTCACCTATCTGCAGCTCACCTGTGTGTCAGCCGCTGGGCTTCAAGTCAGGTTGTGAGTTTAAGACCCATTCCAGAGACTTGAGCCCATACTCTAAGCTGTCATTTCAGTTCAGGACTGAGGCAACGCCGCACTGTTGGAGGGGCAGTACTGAGGGAGCGCCGCACTGTCGGGGGGGCAGTACTGAGGGAGTGCTGCACTGTCGGAGGGCCAGTCCTGAGGGAGTGCTGCACTGTGGGAGGGGCAATACTGAGGGAGCGCCGCACTGTGGGAGGGGCAATAATGAGGGAGCACTGCACTGTGGGAGGGGCAGTACTGAGGGAGTGCCGCACTGTCGGAGGAGCAGTACTGAGGGAGCGCTGCACTGTCGGAGGGGCAGTACTGAGGGAGTGCTGCACTGTCGGAGGGGTAGTACTGAGGGAGCGCCGCACTGTCGGAGGGGCAGTACTGAGGGAGTGCTGCACTGTCGGAGGGGCAGTACTGAGGGAGACTGCACTGTCGGAGGGGCAGTACTGAGGGAGTGCTGCACTATCGGGGGGCAGTACTGAGGAAGCGCCGCACTGTCGGCGGGGCAGTACTGAGGGAGTGCTGCACTGTCGGAGGGGCTGTACTGAGGCAGTACTGCACTATCCGGGGGCAGTATTGAGGGAGTGCTGAACGGTTGGAGGTGCCGTCTTTCGGGTGAGACATTAAACTTTCTGCTCTCTCAGGTGGATGCAAAAGATTCCATGGCACTATTTTGCAGAAGTGTTCTCCCAGGCCTCAGGAAGCATATATTGGCACTTGGAGGGGGTGCAGCGCAGATTCCCCGGGACTTAAAGTGTTAAATAAACGTAGCCTGTATTCAGTCGCGTTTAGAAGGTTGAGAGGTAATCTAATAGTTAAAGCGATTGGGTAGTAATTGGGTGTAAATACAGGTAGCTAGCTGAATGACTCGTAGTTGGCTGGTCCTGCAGGCAGATGGCAGAAATCCTCGGGCCTATCCTTGCTGGATTTACTAAAGGTTGCATAGCTGGGAAGACGCAGCAGTAAGCTGGTCCAGCAGTTTCCTTTGGGTTTGCTGTGCTTTTGAGACCCAGCACAACAGCAATTGAAGTTTCTGAGATTGTTATAAATTGATGAGCTGGGCAGTATTGTGAACATAGAATTATATGTCAGCTGTGGCTCAGTGGGCAGCACACTCGCCTCTGAGACAGAAGGGTGTGGGTTCAAGTCCCACTCCAGGGACTTGAGCACAAAAATCTCGGCTGACACTCCAGTGCAGCGCTGTCGGAGTTGCCGTCTTTCAGATGAGATGTTAAACTGAGGCATCGTCTGCTCTCTCGGGTGAACATAAAAGATCCCATGACAATTTTTTGTAGAAGAGCAGGGGAGTTCTCCCTAGTGTCCTGGCCAATATTTATCCCTCAATCAACATAACAAAAACAGATTGGTCATTATCACATTGCTGCTTGTGGGAGCTTGCTGTGCGCAAATTGGTTGCCGCGTTTCCCATATTAGAACAGTGACTACGCTCCAAAAGTACTTCATTTGTTGTAAAGCGCTTTGAGACGTCTGTTGGTAGTGAAAGGTGCTGTATCAATGTAAGTCTTTCTTTCTTTACGAATTAGGAACAGGAGTAGGCCATTCGGCCCCTCGAGCCTGCTCCGCCATTCAATGAGATCATGGCTGATCTTTGACCTCAACTCCACTTTCCCGCCCGATCCCCATATCCCTCGATTTCCCGAGTGTCCATGAATCTATCTGTTGTGTATTGAAGGTGTTGAGTCCTCATTCCTTGTGTCTCTCCATCATATACATTTTCTTTTTATTTTTTTGATGGAGCTGGACTTGTAGCTCTCCCCCCCCGCCCTCCCCCTCCCAGGTTTCATGCTTTGAACCCAGATGATGAAAACCTCTTTTGCAGGGTTTTTGAAAAATCTTAAAAGGCTTTCAGAGCAGATCAGCTTTTGTTTTGTTGTCAGTTGTTGTTCCTGCAAAGCTGATTGACGTTTGGTTAAGGAGCTCCCTCTTTGGTTGCCTTTTCTATTTGTATCCAGTGCCTAAGGTGGAAAATCTGCCTCCAGACTGTTCTGAAGATGGTTACCGGAGCAACCTATTTCAGACCCTGGCTATTCGAGTGATTGTAGAATTCTCGAATCCTCATCACCGTCATAGCATTGTCTGTCAAAGGAAAAAGGGAAATTGAGTTTTCAGTTTAAACTGTAACAGGGAAAGGTTGTGTGTGTATTACATATCTTGCATTGCAAGTGACTGGGGGGGGAGGAGTTGTATTTGTATGTTGCCTGTCTTGTGTGGCATAAAACTGAGGAGGGTACTTGTTGCACTTTGGAGGATGTGTATGTTGCAAAACACAAATGGGCAAGGGATCAAGAGGTTGTGTGTGGATCACATAGTAGAACCATAGAATGTTACGGCACAGAAAGATGCCATTCGTCCCATCGTGTCTGGGATGGAGGAGTTAGAGGGGGGCTTGTGTGTGTTCTACAGCATGTGATGGAGAGGAAATGAATGGCGGTTCCATGTGTCAATGGTTTGGGCACAGGAATGTGGAAGTCAGAGAGGGCTTGTGTATTGTACCTTGTGATGGGGAGGAGAATGGGAAGGTGTGAAATGGTATACGTTTGTTTTACAGCCGATGACTTGATTGGGGTGGGCGCTGCCTGTTGTGCAGAGTGGAAGGTTTTCTCTTCAAACTTGGCAGAATGGGCCCCGAGTAAGACTTTGGGGTTGACGTCACGTTGGGGTAATTTTGAAGGTTTAAAGTTGGATGCTTAACCATTTGAGTTGAAAGCACTGCAAATCGTTTCCAAATTCAGTATCATTGGAATTAATGATTTTTTCCCACACATTCCCAACGGAAAGCCTTGTACCATTCATTTGTTTGAACTGCAACTGTATTGGTATAGATAGGCCAGTTGTTTGGTCGTCTCACTCTGTGCTGGGCTGTGTGTGGCCTCATGGTCTCTCAATTGGGCAAGGCGCTCGAGATGGAAAACACATTGGCATGTTACCAGCAAATGGTGCTGGACTCGGTCCGGGTATCTTCACTCGACCAAGCTCCACCCGCTCGCCGGTGGCAATGGGCTTGCTGTGTAACGCTGCGCAGGGGTGCAAAGTGGGAGTGACCCCACCCACTCAGCCTTGCACTGGTCTCCAGCCGATGAGATTATCCTGAATTCTCTCCGTCACAACTGGAGATTCTACGTCAGCTCTTCGGACTCTGACGAACTAACTTCAACTTCTTCAAGGCTTGCTTTCTTGGGGGAGTAACTTTTCTCCCATGTTGCGAATTGTACGAGAGATTTGGACAAGGGGAAGAGGTGTTCTTCCTGGGCTCTGGAACCTGAGGGAAGGACACGAGCACAAACCCTTGAACCAGGTCCACAGACTCCATGTGTTAAAAGGGGAGAGGCGGTGATTTGTTCACTAGTTTTCATAGTGATTGGAACACGCATAAAACGGACTGCTCAGAGAGGGGAATGGATGGTGGCAAATTCAAGAGGGAGTGAGATAATTTATAGGTGACGGGAGGGATTGAACTTTGGGACTGACTGGATAGATCACAGTGGTCTGACAAGCACACTACCAGGCCCTTAAAGGTTCAATTGTGAAACTAGGGTGGAGAGCCCCACGGTGCAGGGAGTCGAGTTTGGAGAAAATAAACTATGAGTTAGTGTTTTAAATAGGTAGCCACACCTGGCAGAATCCGCCCGAGAACTGACAGCTCATCGCTTGGCTTTTGAGAGGCTCAGGTTTCAAGCAAGCATTTTTCACCCTGGTGCTGCCGTGGCATTCTGGAAACTGCTCTCCCCACGCCTTTTCCTGGTGTGGAAGCGGCAGACCAACCCCTGCTCAGTCCCTCTGGCAACAGAGCTGCTGAGGTTGGTAGTTCATTGATCTGGTGGTTTATGGCAGGGCTGCCAGTCAGGGCCGGCGCAACCATTCGGTGAACTCGGCGCTCGCCTCGGGCGCCAAAAAATGGCGTGGATCAGATCTTGCGGAACAGTTTACTTTGTAGCTTCACGGGTTGTTGCGCCCAACAAACTCGGGAACAATTCATCTGAAACTAAACGGTTGCTTCCAACACAAGTTACACTTTTAAAATAACAATACAGAGCGTTTGAGCTTTGATTGGCTGATCGTATTAATGAGAGAGTTTATTTTAATTGAATGTCTTGGTTGGTGGAGACGGCAACATTTTAATCTACAGTGTGCGTCCTAAATGGTTCCAGCCCCGCAGAAGTTGTTTAAGCCTGGTTGAAGTTTCACGGGCTAACGGGATTGTGCAGCCGCTGACTCAGCAGAGAGAAGGTTGACTCGGGCAGACTATCTCACGTCCCTCCTCCCGCATCTCTTGGTTTCCACGTAACTCCCCCACAATGTCAGTTTCTTCTCCTGCGGGTGATGCACAGAAGGAAAACCCCACCCCGGAGTTGGTGCCTCCTGCTGCCTTTCAGGACCACCGACAGTTCAGAAACAACAAAAACACAACGTGGCTTCTGCTCGTATGAAATTGTTATTGGTTTTTATTATTAGACCAATTACCTTTTCACAATAGCGGTCCCACATAACCAACGCCATTTTGGGACCATGCTTTGATTGTGCCTGAATCATGACTCCTTTAATGTACAATCAAATGCAAAAACAGATCCGTATTTACACTAGACACGTTTCTCCACATTCTCGAGATACACCACTGCTTAATCCTGATAAAGGCATCATTAAATTGCCCAAGAATGTTACACTTGAACCAAGATTACACTTGAATCCGGATCTCTATGCATGGCAGATAACATGGATAAGTTCCAAATCTTGACTGAATTATTCAGTATGTAACAGGATCTTGAGATTTTTTTCTCATGCGAAACCTATCACACTTTTCAGATACTTGTTTTCAGTGAAGTTGACCACAATCCCTTCCTTGTGCATTTAAATGAAGGAAGCAACTTAGGACAAGGAACTCATTGAAACAGGGCAATGGGTTGACAGTATTCCGAAGTCAGATTATGAGCAATTATGTACAATATCTTGGGGACCATTCCCGAATGTCTCCAGCCACCCCAAGGTGACTCTGTTGTTTTACTTGCTGGGTTCTTCTATATGGTTTCTGAGCGCTAACTTTCCTGGGTTATTCGGGCAGGTGTTTATCTGTGATCCAAAGCTGGGTTGTTTCCATTCCCTGCTGTTACTCTAGTTAAAGGGCAATCGTTGTTATTGCGTCGCTTGTGGGGCTTTGTTTCACTCCTGTACCATTTCGTATTTGCTTTTCTTTCAGTCGGAATGACATGATGGGCAATAAAACATCACATGTTTGGAGAAATCGTGTGATAGATTGGTGAATCTGCGGAGCATCCCATCGGTACTCATGTGCCAAATGGTCAAATAGTGGAAGTCTTGTGAGGAAAGGGGCACCTTGTGCCAAATAATCAGGGTGCTCAATGTGACGAGCCGCTTGTACTCTTGTCTGTACTTTTATAGAGGAACCTTTGAGGAAAACACATATAGCCCGAAACTCAAAAGCAAGCCATTAAAAGAGATACAACAGTGAGCGCTCATGAAAACATATACACAGAAATAAAACGGAAAGAAAACATATTTATTGCGATCCATTATTAAAATGTCAAATGTCAAGTTACCATGATTAATTTGGCCAAAAAGGTAGCGAACCCAGGCGCCCTGTGAGATTGGGAATAGGGGTTTATGTTGAGTGGGGGAAGGGGTGGATTATGCTAGAAGAGGTTTATGCACAACACGATTTGACATTTCTGTAAGAAAGTTCCCGTTGATGGGCTTTCACTCGGCTTGTCCCCGTCCCCCTCTCCTTCGGATTCACCCGACCTAATCCCCCATTGGCAGGTTATTTAATTCCCGCCTTTCGCGCATTATAGTACAATTATGGAGATGAGCTCAGCCAGGCGTCTAGCAGAGGCTCAACCTTGTAAAAAGCCATTGGAAAATACCTGCCCGTAAAATAAATCAATAAACAGGCTCCCTGATGTGGTGGTGGCTGGGATCCTACTGGGTGTGGTTAGAGAGGAAAGGGGACCCCGGGGAGGCAATGCTCTCCAGCAATCACATCCAGCACAACTAATGAAGTAGTACTCGGCATAATAATGGGACTAAAGGCAGACAAGTCCCCTGGACCTAATGCCTTACATCCTAGAGTCTTAAAAGAGGTGGCTGCAGAGATAGTGGATGCATTGGTTGCAATCTACCAAAATTCCCTGGATTCTGGGGTGGTCCCAGCAGACTGGAAAACCGCAAATGCCCCTATTTAAAAAAAGAAGCAAGACAAAAAGCAGGAAACTATAGACCAGTTAGCCTGACATCGATCGTTGGGAAAATGCTGGAGTCCATTATTAAGGAAGCAGTAGCGGGACATTTGGAAAAGCATAATTCAATCAAGCAGAGTCAGCATGGATTTATGAAAGGGAAGTCATCGTTGACAAATTTGCCGGAGTTCTTTGAGGATGTAACGAGCAGGGTGGATCAGGGGGAACCAGTGGGTGTGGTTTATTTGGATTTCCAGAAGGCATTCGATAAGGCGCCACATAAAAGATTACTGCACAAGATAAAAGTTCACGAGTTTGGGGACAATGTATTAGCATGGATAGAGGATTGGCTAACTAACAGAAAACTTTGAGTTGGGATAAATGGGTCATTTTCCGGTTGGCAAACAGTGACAAGTGGGGGTGCTGCAGGGATCGGTGCTGGGGCCTCAACTATTTACAATGTAAATTAATGACTTGGATGAAGGGACCGAGTGTAATGTAGCCAGGTTTGCTGATGATACAAAGATGGGTGGGAAAGCAAATTGTGAGGAGGACACAAAAAATCTGCAAAGGGATATAGACAGGCAGTGAGTGGGCAAGAATTTGGCAGGTGGAGTAAATTTAAATGGAGAAAAATTACAAGTGCTGCAGTACAGAGGGACCTGGATGAAACACAAAACGTTAGTATGCAGGTACAGCAAGTAATCAGGAAGGCAAATGGAATGTTGGCCTTTATTGCAAGGGGGATAGAGTATAAACATAGAAACATAGAAAATAGGTGCAGGAGTAGGCCATTCAGCCCTTCTAGCCTGCACCGCCATTCAATGAGTTCATGGCTGAACATTCAACTTCAGTACCCCCTTCCTGCTTTCTCGCCATACCCCTTGATCCCCCGAGTAATAAGGACTTCATCTCACTCCCTTTTGAATATATTTCGTGAATTGGCCTCAACTACTTTCTGTGGTAGAGAATTCCACAGGTTCACCACTCTCTGGGTGAAGAAGTTTCTCCTCATCTCGGTCCTAAATGGCTTACCCCTTATCCTTAGACTGTGACCCCTGGTTCTGTACTTCCCCAACATTGGGAACATTCTTCCTGCATCTAACCTGTCTAAACCCGTCAGAATTTTAAACGTTTCTGTGAGGTCCCCTCTCATTCTTCTGAACTCCAGTGAATACAAGCCCAGTTGATCCAGTCTTTCTTGATAGGTCAGTCCCACCATCCCGGGAATCAGTCAGGTGAATCTTCGCTGCACTCCCTCAATAGCAAGAATGTCCTTCCTCAAGTTAGGAGACCAAAACTGTACACAATACTCCAGGTGTGGCCTCACCAAGGCCCTGTACAACTGTAGCAACACCTCCCTGCCCCTGTACTCAAATCCCCTCGCTATGAAGGCCAACATGCCATTTGCTTTCTTAACCGCCTGCTGTACCTGCATGCCAACCTTCAATGACTGATGTACCATGACACCCAGGTCTCGTTCCACCTCCCCTTTTCCTAATCTGTCACCATTCAGATAATAGTCTGTCTCTCTGTTTTTACCACCAAAGTGGATAACCTCACATTTATCCACATTATACTTCATCTGCCATGCATTTGCCCACTCACCTAACCTATCCAAGTCACTCTGCAGCCTCATAGCATCCTCCTCGCAGCTCACACTGCCACCCAACTTAGTGTCATCCGCAAATTTGGAGATACTACATTTAATCCCCTCGTCTAAATCATTAATGTACAGTGTAAACAGCTGGGGCCCCAGCACAGAACCTTGCGGTACCCCACTAGTCACTGCCTGCCATTCTGAAAAGTACCCATTTACTCCTACTCTTTGCTTCCTGTCTGACAACCAGTTCTCAATCCACGTCAGCACACTACCCACAATCCCATGTGCTTTAACTTTGCACATTAATCTCTTGTATGGGACCTTGTCGAAAGCCCTCTGAAAGTCCAAATATATCACATCAACTGATTCTCCCTTGTCCACTTTACTGGAAACATCCTCAAAAAATTCCAGAAGGTTTGTCAAGCATGATTTCCCTTTCACAAATCTGACTTGGACCTATCATGTCACCATTTTCCAAATGCACTGCTATGACATCCTTAATAATTGATTCCATCATTTTACCCACTACTGAGGTCAGGCTGACCGGTCTATAATTCCCCGTTTTCTCTCTCCTTTTTTAAAAAGTGGGGTTACATTGGCTATCCTCCACTCGATAGGAACTGATCCAGAGTCAATGGAATGTTGGAAAATGACTGTCAATGCATCCACTATTTCCAAGGCCACCTCCTTAAGTACTCTGGGATGCAGTCCATCAGGCCCTGGGGATTTATCGGCCTTCAATCCCATCAATTTCCCCAACACAATTTCCCGACTAATAAAGATTTCCCTCAGTTCCTCCTCCTTACTAGACCCTCTGACCCCTTTTATATTTGGAAGGTTGTTGGCGTCCTCCTTAGTGAATACCGAACCAAAGTACTTGTTCAATTGGTCTGCCATTTCTTTGTTCCCCATTATGACTTCCCCTGATTCTGACTGCAGCGGACCTACGTTTGTCTTTACTAACCTTTTTCTCTTTACATACCTATAAAAACTTTTGCAATCCGCCTTAATGTTCCCTGCAAGCTTCTTCTCGTACTCCATTTTCCCTGTCCTAATCAAACCCTTTGTCCTCCTCTGCTGAGTTCTAAATTTCTCCCAGTCCCCGGGTTCACTGCTATTTCTGGCCAATTTGTATGCCACTTCCTTGGCTTTAATACTATCCCTGATTTCCCTTGATAGCCACGGTTGAGCCACCTTCCCTTTTTTATTTTTACACCAGACAGGAATGTACAATTGTTGTAGTTCATCCATGCGGTCTCTAAATGTCTGCCATTGCCCATCCACAGTCAACCCCTTAAGTATCATTCGACAATCTATCCTAGCCAATTGACGCCTCATACCTTCAAAGTTACCCTTCTTTAAGTTCTGGACCATGGTCTCTGAATTAACTGTTTCATTCTCCATCCTAATGCAGAATTCCACCATATTATGGTCACTCTTCCCCAAGGGGCCTCGCACAATGAGATTGCTAATTAATCCTCTCTCATTACACAACACCCAGTCTAAGATGGCCTCCCCCCTAGTTGGTTCCTTGACATATTGGTCTAGAAAACCATCCCTTATGCACTCCAGGAAATCCTCCTCCACCGTATTGCTTCCAGTTTGGCTCGCCCAATCTATGTGCATATTAAAGTCACCCATTATAACTGCTGCAACTTTATTGCATGCACCCCTAATTTCCTACATCACTACTACTGTTTGGAGGTCTGTACACAACTCCCACTAACGTTTTTTGCCCTTTGGTGTTCTGCAGCTCTACCCATATAGATTCCACATCATCCAAGCTAATGTCCTTCCTAACTATTGCATTAATCTCCTCTTTAACCAGCAATGCTACCCCACCTCCTTTTCCTTTTATTCTATCCTTCCTGAATGTTGAATACCCCTGGATGTTGAGTTCCCAGCCCTGATCATCCTGGAGCCACGTCTCCGTAATCCCAATCACATCATATTTGTTAACATCTATTTGCACAGTTAATTCATCCACCTTATTGCGGATACTCCTTGCATTAAGACACAAAGCCTTCAGGCTTGTTTTTTTAACACCCTTTGTCCTTTTAGAATTTTGCTGTACAGTGGCCCTTTTTGTTCTTTGCCTTGGGTTTTTCTGCCCTCCACTTTTCCTCATCTCCTTTCTGTCTTTTGCTTTTGCCTCCTTTTTGTCTCCCTCTGTCTCCCTGCATTGGTTCCCATCCCCCTGCCATATTAGTTTAACTCCTCCCCAACAGCACTAGCAAACACATAAAAGAAGAGAAGTCCTGCTACAACTATACAGGGTATTGGTGAGGCCACATCTGGAGTACTGCGTGCAGTTTTGGTCTCCGTATTTAAGGAAGGATATACTTGCATTGGAAGTTGTTCAGAGAAGGTTCATTACGTTGATTCTGGAGATGAGGGGGTTGAGCAGGTTGGGCCTATACACATTCGAGTCCAGAAGAATGAGAGGTGATCTTATTGAAACTTATAAGATAATGAGGGGGCTCGACAAGGTGGATGCAGAGAGGATATTTCCACTCATAGGGGAAACTAAAACTAGTGGACACAGTCTCAGAATAAGGGGACCGCCCATTTAAAACTATGAGGAGAAATTTCTTCTATCAGAGGATTATAAATCTGTGGAATTCTCTGCCCCAGAGAGCTTTGGAGACTGGGTTATTGAATATATTTAAGGCGGAGATAGACATATTTTTGAGAGATAAGGGAGTAAAGGATTATGGGAAGCGGGCAGGGAAGTGGAGCTGAGTCCATGATCAGATCAGCCATGATCTTATTGAATGGCGGAGCAGGCTCGAGGGGTCAAATGGCCTAATCCTGCTATTTCTTAGGTGAGCATCCCATCCAGATCTATTAGTGATCCGCCAAGCCCACTCGGTCCATCTCCCGTCAGCGTCACTCCACTGTCACCAGCGGGCTTTGACGCAGATTCCTCTGCTTTTGGGCACCCAATTGCATCCTTTGTGAACAGATCACTCAGGGAAAAGTATTGAAGGTGCTGTTTTGATGACCCTGCACACTGGGACCACTTGGTTTGGTCAGGTCTTGCACAGAGTTCGGTTGCAGAGATCCTAGTCGCGGCGATCGAGCAGCTTACTCTGCCTGTCCGCCTCCGAGAAAGCTATCGACGAGGACCAGTACATCTCGGATAACTTGAATTGAGGTAGAGGGGATTGGCGGGGCGCCAGGTGAACAGTTTGCCTCGGGCGCCAATTACCCTTGCGCCGGCCTTGCTGCCTGAGTGGTGGAGAGCGCTGGGTCAAATGTCCCGCATCCCTGTGGCCTCAGAATAAAGTCAGAGAATGGGGATGGATGTATTAAAATATCTAATTCGGAAACCAGGGTGAAGAGCCCAGGGCGCCAAGGTTGCAGAGATTAAGGGAGATGAGATATACTAGTTATGCTTTGGTGCAGCTGTTAAAGAAATTACCACTCCAAGGGGGAAGCAACTTGGCGTTCATACACGGCAAGCGGGGCCTTGTGTGGGCCAATGGATTTGTGTCTGGTGGTGTTTTGCTCTATTAATTGTTATCTGTGGTTTCAGCAGGCCATGACCATCTCTTCAATCAGGCCGGCACACCCAATGCAAGCCAAAGTAGTTCAGTCTGCAGCCACGCCGATCGCCTCGCAGCCTGTCAGCACGCCAGCTCACACCCCGGTAAGTGCGACGCCATTCCGGCGATTCCATGGGTCCCGACACCAACAGCCGCGCCGCGCCGCGCCGCATCACCCTGCCCACGAACGGCATTGCGTCTGTAAATACAACACCCGTCGCCGGTGCTGCTCCTGAAACGCTTTTAGAGAATGGTGGCCGAGTGGAAGTCCCACTCGGTGCTGAGTTCGCTGCAAAGGCAGTGGAGGGACCTCAAAGAGTTCAGGACGGGAAAATCTGCCAGGGTGCCTCTTGCTTGCAAAACCATATTTTCATTCGTCTCACGATATAGCAACACGAAGAGGCCATTCAGCCCCTCGAGCCTGTTCCGCCATTCAATTAGATCACGGCTGATTTTAATTTTAAAACTGTGCCCCCTTTGTTCTGGATGCCCCACCAAAAGAAATACTTTCTCTCTCTGGGATTTTCTTTCCTTCCCTTTTTAATTTTTATTGTGGCCCTTGTTCCAAGCACTCACTTGGGCTTGAAGGCACACCCATGGTCTGCCCTTGGTCCCCCCACCTCTGCTACTCTGCCTTCAGCTGTAGGGCCAGGTGTGACCGCAGTCCTGTTGGTAACTCTATTCTCCCCCCCCACCCACATGTACCCCCAGGGTGAGGGCTGTGGCCTCGAGCTGATGTTCCTCTCACGATACCTCACTACAATTATACAGCAGTGTCATCTCGGGCTGCAAATCCATTTCATCAATAGTTTGAATTCCCCCCAATCACCTGGGTTGAATGCCTTTTGAAGTAATTTCAGTGTAGCACTCTGTATCCTCTGATTGTCAAAAAAGGAACTTGTCAGGTGATTTGGAATGATTTTTGATGTTAGAAACATAACCAACCTTAAATTCACTCCGTTAGCAGTTGCTAAACAATCTGATTGCATTCGGTGCCAGCTTGACTCAGTGGGTAGCATTCTCGCCTCCGGGTTAGAAGATTGTGGGTTCAAGCCTCGATTCAGGACTTGAGCCCGTAATCTGACACTTGGGTCCAGCACTGAGCAGTGTTCCCGCTGAGCTGCATGGTCCCACGCAGGCCGTTCATCGGTGCTCGCATTGCAGACACCGCGCATGCGCAAAAATCTGAATGGGCCGCGCAGGAGGCAGTGCAGCTTACTGGGGGGTTGGTACTGAGGGAGTGCAGCACTGTTGGAGGTTCAGTGAGCTGTTGAACCGAGATTCTCCTGGTGTTCAAGCCAACATTCATCCCTCAACTACTGGTTTCAATTAGCGTGACATTGCTGATGGCAAATTGCTGAGTTTGTCTGCGTGAGTCACTTCAAAAGTCATCTTAGAATATACTGAATGTCGATCTGCTCGACCACTCCCTCTCCCCTACCTTGTCCCCAGTAAAACTCTTGCTCTCTCCCACACTGATCGTTCCCTCTGGTATGATCCCCATGTTCACTTCCTCAAGTCCAAGGGGTGGAGACTTCAGCGTATCTGGCACACAGCTGGTATTGTCATCCATTGCCGGATCACATCAAGCACTATCAGGCCACCCTGCCCTCTGCCCAAAGCACGCTGGCTGCACCAGCCTCCATCCTAAGCCTTGCTGAACAGAATCCTCATTCATCCTCCATTTTAAGTCTAGGAAAGGAGTACCCTTCATTTTTAATGTGGGTTACCTTAATCCAGTTAATCTATTAATATTCACATCTGTGTACACTTGCGTCAACTGTTTGCATTTATAAATTCCTATGTCCACATTTATTATGGAAACTGCCTATGTAAAGCTGGCAGTTGTTGTAATTTAAACCCCCCCAGCCCAGTTGGAGGTGCTGTAGCGCCATGACTGGTGGGAGGGTGTAACTACAGTGCGACAAGTTTACATACAAAGTTTCCTGTAAAATTGTGGGCATAAGCATTTGTGACAGAAATATAAAAATAAGGACAGAATGTGCAACTTCCAACTAAAGGCTGAATTATAAGTGATGCCTTGTTCCAATTATCCCTCACCCTCTAAAGCTGCTTCACCTGAACACCGTGCTTGGTTTTGACTCCGTGTGCAATGCCACAGGAGATCAGCTCGGGCTTAAAATATGTACAAGTCTCGCAAGATCAAAGTTTCGTCATTTTTTTCTAGGGTTTCACTTGAATTCTTTCGCTTTTGCTGATTGAGTTGTGTGTCATGGTTCTGTTACTGGACGAGTAATTCAGAGAGCCTGATTTCAAATCCCAGGGCAGTTTGAAAATTTGATTTCAGTTTTAAAAATCTGGAAACAAAAGTGACCATGAAGTTGTCGGATTAAAAGCCCAACCGGTTCACTGAAGTCCTTCAGGGAAGAAATCCAGCTGTCCTTGCTCAGCCCGAGCTTTTATGTGACACCAGTCCCACACCAACGTGGTTGACCCTTAACTACCTCTGAAGTGGTGCAGTGAGACACTTGGTTGTATCAAACCGCTACAAGAAGACTCACCACCAACGTTCCCGCTAAGCTGTGCGGCCGTGTAGGGGTCTGGAGATCCCGTGCAGGCCGCTCGCCGGCTTTTCAGTTGAAATAACTGTGCACGTGCAAAAAATTAGAATGGGCTGCGCAGCCAGTTAAAGGACCTACGTACCAAGAAGACATTGCAGGGTGCATTGCCCATACTGCATTGCCCATACTACATTGCCCATACTGCATTGCCCATACTGCATTGCCCATACTACATTGCCCATACTGCATTGCCCATACTGCATTGCCCATACTACATTGCCCATACTGCATTGCCCATACTGCATTGCCCATACTGCATTGCCCATACTGCATTGCCCATACTGCATTGCCCATACTGCATTGCCCATACTGCAACTAGGGATGGCCAATAAATGTCAGCCTTGCTCGTGACGCCCACACCCCGAGAATGAAGGAAATCCACAGGTAATTGTTGGAAATAGGTTTGAGGAATAAAATAACCTTTCCTCGTCCTGCAGTGTGTTCCCCAAACTGGTGAGCTGGCTGTAAGGGTACGAATATTCTGCTCCGATCAGTTCTGAGGAAAGGTTGCTGACCTGAAACCTTAACTCTTGTTTCCCACTCCACAGATGTTGCTTGACTCGCTGAGCGTTTCCAGCATTTTCTCTCTTTATTTTGGATAAGAATATCTTCCAGCTGTTGGTGAGATTTAAAGTTGCTGTACCTTTGTTTATTGCAGATATCGAGCAGTGCCACCGCTCCACAGACCGTGTACACTACGACCATATCTGGTGCGAGCAGCCAGCACACCGTCGTGTCTCCAGCCCCAACCCAGACCCCCGCTTCACCTCAGACTCCACTTCAACCCCAACCCGCAACCAAGATGCGGCTGCAAGTCCAGCCCCAAGTTATACCCAGCTCCCCGCTGGCAGGAACACCCGCTGTTTCACAGGTCAGTGTGGCTGCAGTGATCTCCTCGAGAAACCCCTTTATTTCCCCAAGAGAAACGTGACGACTTTTAAAATCTTGTTTAATGGAATTTTTTTTCTTCCTATCTCTTCCCCCCCCACCCCCCAGGTCTCCCTGGCACCACGGACTGTACCCCTGGCGAGAGCTGGACAGGTAACTTGACCTCTGCCGATGTCACTCTTCAGTAGGCTGCGAGGAGGCGCGTGACCGTGATCCAGTCAGGTCGTGACCCGGCCCGGCATCTTCCCTTTCTTTCCGGTGCCTCTCACAGGAGGTGCCTGTGATTCACTGCGCAGTGTCCCGTAGCCCTGTGGTTCCGAAGATGCTGCCCGTGATGGAGCTCACACAGCTAGCAAATGTCTCATTAAATCCCGTTCATAAAACCTGAATCTACTTCCAACAATTTTGGGGGGGTGGTGGAGGGGGGGGAGTTCCAGCTGTTTGTTCAGTCGATGAATACTTCACCCAGTGCAATCCTGATTCTTGAAGACCAAGAAGAGTCCAGACAACGGAAATCAGCCGGAGCAGCAGCATTGGGCCTGGCTTAGGTCAAATTAGCCAGTGTCCCCACTCTTGCTCATTGTCCCTTGATCCCGGCTGTGTCTGTGTGAGCGCGCGTTTCTGTGTGCACGTTTTGTGTGTGTCACTCAGTAACCCCTCCCCCAGCATCATGTGTCATTGACATCAGTAGAGATACAGTCAGTGACACAGGGCGCTGGGGGAGAGGGGTTACTGAGTGACAGTGTGAGGGAGCTGCATTAACATCAGGAGAGATACAGTCAGTAACACAGGGCGCTGGGGGAGAGGGGTTACTGAGTGACAGTGTGAGGGAGCTGCATTAACATCAGGAGAGATACAGTCAGTAACACAGGGCGCTGGGGGAGAGGGGTTACTGAGTGACAGTGTGAGGGAGCTGGATTAACATCAGGAGAGATACAGTCAGTAACACAGGGTGCTGGGGGAGAGGGGTTACTGAGTGACAGTGTGAGGGAGCTGGATTAACATCAGGAGAGATACAGTCAGTGACACAGGGCACTGTGGGAGAGGTGTTACTGAGTGACAGTGTGAAGGAGCTGGATTAACATCAGTACAGATACAGTCAGTGAGACAGGGCACTGTGGGAGAGGGGTTACTGAGTGACAGTGTGAGGGAGCTGGATTAACATCAGTAGAGACACAGTCAGTAACACAGGGTGCTGGGGAGGGGTACTGAGCATTAACATCAGTAAAGATACAGGGTGCTGATGGAGGGGGTCGTTCAGCATTTTGCATCCCTGGCCTCACAAGGGGAGGAAAGTGAGTTAGGGTTCCTGCTCCTGATTGCCTTCTGGCAGCCCTTGACTTGGCCAGCTCCTTTGGACATTTTGAAGGTGCTATATAAATGCAAGTTGTCATTGTATAGGTGTGTGTCCATTAAGTGAGGGCAGGATTGGACTTGGCTGTGATCACTGGTAACCTTAACACTACCTGTACAACCAGGACCACTCAACTCACAGAACGGTACAAGTTTTACGGTACAAGTTTCACAGTACAGATGAGGCCATTTGGCCCATCATGTCTGAGTAGGCTCTGTGCTTGAGCACTCCGAAACTTGTTCCATTGCCCGCTCTCCCTCTAGCCCTGTATCTGCCTCTGATGCAAATATTTAATTGACTTTCCCTTGAAGAATGCAATGGCCTCTGCCTCAGCCACTCCCTGTGGCAAAGCATTCGACGTTCCGGTAATCCGCTATCAAGAAATGTCCTTTCACCTTTCTCCTCACTCTCTTAGTGATTGTGCTAAATTGATGACTCCTTGTGACTGAGTACCCAACTAGAGGAAGTAGTCTTTGCCTATTTATTCTATCAAAATCCGTGGTAATTTTAAATGCCTCCATTGCAGCTATGGCCTGCAGGGTTTTTGCAATTTAGGAGCTATCTGGAGCTGAGTGATAAGAGCACCAGTCCCTCGAGTCTGGGCTACCCCGCCAGACTTCATTCACGAGCATGGCTGGCTGCTCGATGCCCAGCAGTGCCTTGGGTCACATACCAACTGACCATGTCTGCCATGGAGGGTTGACGTGGTTCTGAGCTTGTATCATTCGGTGTGTCACCTTATTACTGTCTCAACCTTAGCCCCAGCTCCCCCACCCACCACACCTAGTCCTCTTCCATCTCTGTGTCTTTGGTTAACCTCTGGCGATCATCGGACGATGGAAAGGTTGGATTTGAGCCCTTGGATGGGTGGACAGCATTGACCAAGAGTTCCTCACTTGCAGCATCGTGAGCAGCACTGTGTGAAGGCATTGTTTCCGTCCTCCTGAGTACAGAATGTCTACAAACCAAACCCTTCAATATATCGGGGAAGAATGGCTAATAAATACTTGTGATTAATGCTCAGACTCTCCCTCTCTCTCTCTCTCTCTCTCTCTCTCTCTCTCTCTCAAATCCAGGAAATGCAGGAAAATGTGAAGAAGTGCAAGAACTTTCTCGCGACCTTGATTAAGCTTGCGTCGCACAGCGGGCAGTCCGTAGACACCTCCCGGAATGTGAAGGCCCTTGTTCAGGACCTGTTGGCAAGTGGCAGAGATTGTCTTTGGTGGTTTTATTTTTGATAATTGTAGTTCTCGTGAAATGTCAGACTTCTGGATGTGCAGATTTGGGCACCCCTTTTCAAAAAGGATATTGGAGCCATGGAAAAGTTGCAGCATAGATTCACTGGGATGAAACTGGGGAGGAAAGGATAGAGTCACGACAAGAGAGTCGACACCCTGAAGTAGTGAAGGTTCAGGGGATCTATAAAGTTTAAAAATAAAATGTTTGAGGATAAAGAGTGAAAGATTTGTTCCGATGGGCAGTGACTCCGTAACAAGGGTGGGGGGGTGGGGAAACAAACTCGGGATTAGTACTTGAGGCAGGAACAGAGCAATAAAGTTAGCCATTCAGTCCCTCAAGCCTGCTCTGCCATTCTATTAGATTCTGGCTGATCTGCACCACAACTCCATTTTTCCACCTTGGCTCCACATCCCTTAATACCCGTACCAAACCAAAATCTATCGACCTCCGTCTTGGAAGATCCAATTGGCTCCCAGCATCCACAGCCTTTTTAGGGCGTGGAGAGAGGGGCAAGTTGCAGATTTGCACTGCCCTTTGTGCGAAAAAAATGCTTCCGAACTGGCCAAGCTGTAATGGTGGGAAGGATGGCTTCCCTATCAAGAGTTATTGGGATGTGGACTACATCACAGTAAGTGCATATAGAAGCTGAAAGATTGGAGGGGATTAACTGCTGAAAGGATGTGGGGAAAGAGCACGGAATCGGGACGAGAGTGAATAGTTTCAGTTTAAGAGCGAGCAAAAGGGGCCGGGTGGGGGGGGACAAGGATGGAGGGGAGTGATTCCAAGTGTCCAGGTTTGCCGTTTCTTTACTGACACCTTCACTGTGTAGACTGCATGGCAAAGAAACTTGCAACAGAAAATGTTACTGACTGTGACAAAATCCTAACTGTCTCTTTTTCTGTTTTGAAGGACACTAAGATTGAACCAGAAGAGTTCACAAATAGACTTCAGTCAGAACTTAAATCGTCCCCACAGCCATACCTGGTGCCTTTTCTCAAGGTGTGGTACGAGTAGAAACAGGATGTATTTTTTTAACGGCGATCTGTGTGCGCTTTATGTACATCTACAGGTCCTGTAAGAATTGGACACTCTGCAGCTTCTTTCATAGTAAGAAAATCCTGCTAGATACAGAGTAAATCTCCCTCTACACTATCCCATCAAACACTCCCAGGGCAGGTGCAGCACGGGTTAGATACAGAGTAAAGCTCCCTCTACACTGACCCATCAAACACTCCCAGGGCAGGTACAGCACAGGTTAGATACAGAGTAAAGCTCCCTCTACACTGTTCCATCAAACACTCCCAGGGCAGGTACAGCACGGGTTAGATACAGAGTAAAGCTCCCTCTACACTGTCCCATCAAACATTCCCAGGGCAGGTACAGCACGGGGTTAGATACAGAGTAAAGCTCCCTCTACACTGTTCCATCAAACACTCCCAGGGCAGCTACAGCACAGGGTTAGATACAGAGTAAAGCTCCCTCTACACTGTCCCATCAAACACTCCCAGGGCGGGTACAGCACGGGGTTAGATACAGAGTAAAGCTCCCTCTACACTGTCCCATCAAACACTCCCAGGGCGGGTACAGCACGGGGTTAGATACAGAGTAAAGCTCCCTCTACACTGTTCCATCAAACACTCCCAGGGCAGGTACAGCACGGGTTAGATACAGAGTAAAGCTCCCTCTACACTGTCCCATCAAACACTCCCAGGGCAGGTACAGCACAGGTTAGATACAGAGTAAAGCTCCCTCTACACTGTTCCATCAAACACTCCCAGGGCGGGTACAGCACGGGGTTAGATACAGAGTAAAGCTCTCTTTACACTGTCCCACTGTCCCATCAAACACTCCCAGGGGGGTACAGGGGGTTACAGAGAGAGTGAAGTTGAATTTGCTGTAACATTGTATTTAATCTGAGTTCTCAGAAGACTACCTTGAGTGAGATTTTGATTTCTCATATGAGTCACAGTAAAAATTGGTATATGTAAAGGGTGTGTGTGAACTCCGCATTGTAGTTGGAGTACGAGACCCTGTCTGAAGCTGTACCTGTGTCCAAGGGGGAGTAACGTTCTATTCCTTAGTCCTGCTGTCCATCACTTTGATGACACAAAATATGTGCTGGAAATCCACATTTGTGGGAGCATTGTTAATTGTGTTGAAATCCCTTTTATTTGTGGGTAATGTACGCTTTTCAGTGTGAGCACCTGGTTATATCTTGGTGGCGGGGGGAAGGAGAGGCGGAAGAGTTTGGCTGTTCGAAAGTGTGTAGCTGAGTTGGGACAGCAAGTTCCCAGTTTGTCGGGTGAGGCCTGGGATAAGAAGGGGGAAATTCCCAAGGGTTCCTGCTGCTGACGACTATCTGCTGGAAAGTGAATGTCGATGTCGGAAGGAGGCAGGATCAGGCTGGGTGTCTTTCGCTTCAGTTTAACAGGCATTCCCTCTGGGCCCAGGTAAATATTGGCTCATTCGATGATGGGGTGGGGACCGCAGAATCATCACTTGCTCTTTGCGAGTTTTTAAGCAATTGTAAAACCCCCTTTCTCCCTTTGATCAGAACTCTTTGTCTGTCTGTCGCTGTGACTGAGATTGGGAGTTTGCACATCACCTTGCTGGAGCCTTCCTCTGGGACCGAGATTGTCGACGGCAGTCTAAATCTTGGGGCAAACTTCAGAATATTAAAAGGGTTTGTTGAGCCTTTCCCCGTCTCAAACATTCTTGCCTATGTTGTAAGCAGTTTTAGCGAATGCCATGAATCTTGATTTAAAAAGAAGCATTTGCCTGTTGAATTATTTAGACGTTTCCTGCTTGTTGTCTTCCTCCCAGAAAAGTTTGCCAGCCTTGCGGCAATCCCTGGTCCATAATCAACAGTGCATCCTTCAGGTACCTCAGCATCCACAGGCAGCGACCCCGGTACAGGCCACATCTACACCACAGTCAGCAGCAACAATCGCCACAGTCATGGCTGGACCGTCTGTGCGGATACAACAGCCCAGCTGCGTTAACACAGTCACGGGAACAAACGCGGTGACGCAGGCACACATCAACCTCGCACAGCAAGGGCGGAGCGCGCATCTGGTACGTGGTGACCGCGGGTAACCTTTACCCCAGAGGTTCTTTAAATTTATTCTCGGGATTTGGCAAGGCCGGCATTTATTGCCCATCCCTAATTGCCTTTGAGAAGGTGGTGGTGAGAAGCCTTCTTGAGCCGCTGCAGTCTGTGTAGTGAAGGTGCTCCCACAGGGTAATAGAGTGGGGGAGTCTGGGTCGATTTGGGGGATCAAAAGGAAAAGCTGACTGCTGGAAATCTGAAATAAAGGCAGAAAACGCCAGAAATCTGCACATAAGTAGATAAGAATTAGGCGCAGGAGTTAGTCATTTGGCTCCTTGAGCCTGCTCCACCAGTCAATAAGTTTATGGTTGGATCCATGATCTCAACTTTACCTTTCCGCCCGATCCCCATATACCTTGGTTTCCTTAATATCCAAAAATCTCTCTATCTCAGTCTTGAATACTCAACGACTGAGCATCCACAACCCACCACAACACAAGGCCCGTCGGCATCTGGAAGAGCGAAGGCAGCTTAATGATTCCAGTGGATTCCCTCCACCTGATGGAATTTAGACTGGCAGACAAACTACTTTACAGAACCTACCAAAACACAGGGAGGGTAGGGAAACGTAACAGGTAATGGTGAGGACAGGTACTGCTGTCGAAAGGAAGAGCCAGTGGGTTTAGCAGCCTGTGAATAGAGATTAAAACGCTGGACAGGAGATAAAAGTACACTTTAATATGCAAAAGTCATCTTAATTTGACTTTAAAAGACATTAGACAAAAAGAGACACTGAAAAATGGAATGGAACGTGACTTGGAGTCCCACCTTTAACTGCGACAGGAGTTACAGGAACAGCTGAGGGTCACACCTTCATTGTACATTCTATCAAAGGAGGAAGTAATATCCTTCACTGGACAGGATGTCAATATCCTGTATGCGGGATTGGAGAGCAGTTTTCTTTTGCCATCCATTATATATTCTTGGTCAACGAATAACTCTCACAATCGAGCATAACCCGGCCCCGCACTCACTTGCTTGCTCTGGACATTTACCCGAGGCTTCCTTTGAGGCAGAGCTGCATTGTAATAGCAGTGTATTACTGAGGGAGCCTTAGCTGATATGTGGAGCTATGTGATTTGCACCATACAATTGGGACCAAGTAAAATTTACCAATCTCTTAAAACCGATGGTAAATTGTCTTATGATAGTCGCTGATTTTTATGGGGTGCCCCTCATTTGAAGTGTAACAAGTGCTGCCTGTGAGACGTACTTAAGAAAATGTGTTCGAGCACAGCGTGCCGTAGCGGGGGTTTAGTGCGGTGTTCGAAGGTGTTGTTCAAACCCTGCTGTGCATTGGATTGAAATCAGGAAATCTCTCACCTTAAACAACTTTAGAAGTGGTAAATCGACCAGATTGTACCCCGGCGAGAGCTGCAGTCTACTGCGGCAAGCCTGCCATTCTGTTTGAACTGGGGGAGCTTCAAGAAGGAATCTGTGCTGCATTTAAACTTAAAGCAAAGTCAGAAAGAATTTACTATGAACTCAAACATCTTTTAATCTCCTGTTGATTTGAAGTCATTAACCCAGGGGTTCTTCAGCGATCTTCTCGTTTCCAGGTTTGTCTGTTAATTGAGATCCCTTGCATTGTCAGGCTCAGCATCGCAGATCGTTCCCACAATTGAGACATCACCAAACATACATGTTCAAATAGTTTCAAAAACAAAAGGGGAAAAAAATAACTATTTTACCGTTCAATGTTTAGAAGGGGCACGGGTGGCGAGATTCTCGTTAAATGAGCTAGGTGTTAAACTAAACCCGTTAAATCAGTGACGAGCGTTGTTGAGAAACAATTTACTGTTTAATTTTGCTGCCTGACTAAAATGCGAAACTCTGCTCTCGGCTGAGAATTACCCCGCAGGCTTCCCGTGGAAATTTAATTTGGAGGGAGAGTAGAATTTTGGCTTCAATAAAAAGCTATGCATTTAAACTGCGGTATCCATGGTCCTTTGTGGGGTTGTATGGTGCTTATGTGCTGAAGACAGTGGATGTTTATCTGATGGGTGTGCACCACATTTATAACCACTGTACTTGCTTGAGATGTAGAAGCAACATCAAATCTGCCAAGACAGTAGTACGCCCAATAATCGGGACTCTTGCGAAGGGCCAGTGTATGCCTGCAGGAAACTGCACAAAAACACCCCAATGTCTGCTCTTGTACAGCGTGCAGAGTAGGTTGAGCGAAATACAGGCACAAGTGGACTGTGAAGCCCTCAGTCATTCAGAATAAAGAATATTGTGAACAACGATTAGATTCATATGTGCAAAAACTCATGTGGCCTGTTCTTGTGACAGATCGTCCAGTCCCCAGTGCAGACAGTGAAGAGGCAATCAGTGGGTCTCGGAGCTCAAGTCAGACTGCCGGTGGTGATTACCCCATCGATCAGACCAGGTATGATCAGCGATGACCTGCAGTTGGTGATCAGTAACGTCACGTCCACACCTTCTCGTCAATTTCAGCCTTGCTCGACGAACAAGCTCCATCTCTTACCAAAGCCAAATACTGTGGAGGCTGGAAATAAAAGCTGAAAACGCTCAGCGGGTCAGGCAGCATCTGTGGAGAGAGAAACAGCGTTAACGTTTCAGATATCCCCACAGATACTGCCTGACCTGCTGAGTATTTTCAACATTTTCTGCTTTTACTTCCCATCTCTTACCACTCTTGCGCATTCCTGATTTTCATCGCTCCACCATTGGCGGCCGTGCCTTCAGCTGTCTGGGCCCCAAGGTCTGAAATTTCCTACCTAAACCTCTCCGCCTCTCTACCTCTCTTTCCTCTTTTAAGACAGCTTCTTAAAACCTACCTCTTCGACCAAGCTTTTGATCATCTGCCCTAATTTCTCCTTATGTGGCTCGGTGTCAAATTTTTGTCTTATACTACTCCTGTGAAGTGCCTTGGTATGTTTTACTGCGTTAAAGGAGCTATATAAATACAGGTTGTTATTGGTTATTCTATGAAGAGAGATTCAGTAGAATGGGCCTATACTCTCTGGAGATTAGAAGAAAGAGAGGTGATCTCATTGAAACATAAGATTCTGAGGGGGATTAGGCACAGATAAGTGGGTGGGCCATTTAGGACGGAGGAGGAATTAATTCACTCAGAGGGTTGTGAATCTTTGGAATTCTCTGCCTCAGAGGGCTGTGGATGCTGAATCGTATATTAAAGACTGATATAGATAGATTTTTGGACTCGAGGGGAATCAAGGGATATGGGGATCGGACGGATAAGTGGAGTTGAGGTTGAAGATCAGTCACGATCTTATTAAATGGCGGAGCAGGCTCGAGGGGCCGAATGACCTACTCCTGCTCCTAATTCTTATGTTATGTTAACTCGACTTGCCCTGCCACAGATCTGCCTGACCTGCTGAGTATTTTCAGCATTTTATGGGTTCCCCCCCCCCGCCCCTGATTTCCAGCACGTACAGTGTTTTGTTTTTTGTTCTGTTTCTTTGAGTTTATTGTGACTTGTTCTGTGTAAGATTTATCAAGGATGAGCTTTGCTTTTTAAACTCTCTGACACCTGCACAGTGTCGACGGGGGCTGCTATCATAAGAACATAAGAAATAGAAGCAGGAGTCGGCCATTCAGCCCCTCGAACCTGCTCCACCAGTGAGAGGGGGGAGGCTGGGGGTGGGAAGTTGCCGGATGGTAGTCTTCTTGCGGCGGGCCTTCATCCCTCCAGCGGTGATCAGGCCTCACCTCCTCGACGATGGCTGGACCTCTCTTTCCCCACCGGTGACCTGGCTTCTGACTGGTGAGCATCATGGCTGTGACTCTTCCACTCTCCCACTCCTTACTGATGTCCCACCCAAACTCCAGCGGACCATTGACCCGCCCAGTGCCTGCCCCCAACCAAGATTCGGACCACCTACCATCAAGGGCGCTACTCGTCACCGAGCCTGCGGCCAACATCTCGCATTAGGCTCATACAGCAGTGCCTGGTCTCCAGTCGTCTTGGACCCCCCTTGCCACTGGACCAAGACCTCGCTCAGCCGAGCAACGGCCACCCCACATTAAAAGACCTCACGCACAGGCATCTTCCACTCCTGCTCCGCCATTCAATAAGATCATGGCTGATCTGATCTTGGCCTCAACTCCACTTCCCTGCCCGCTCCCCATAACTCTTGACTCAAAAATCTGTCTATCTCCACCTTAAATATATTCAATGACTCAACCTCCACAGCTCTCTGGGGAAGAGAATTCCAAAGATTCACGACCCCCTGAGAGAAGAAATACTTCCTCATTTCCATTTTAAATGGGCGACCCCTTATTCTGAAACTGTGACCCCTAGTTCAAGATTCAGATCATTCAACTCTGTTGCATTGCAAACAGCTACTACAGGAAAGTGAGCACTTGTATAAATCAGGGAATTCTCTCACACCTGGCAATATTTATCCCTCAGCAAGCACCGAAAACACATTATCTTGCCGTTATCTCATTGCTGTTTGTAGGAACTTGCTGTGTGCAATTTGGCTGCCACATATCCTACATTACAACTGTGACTACACTTCAAAACATACTTAATCAGCTGTAAAGCATTTTGAAATGTCCTGAGGTTGTGAAAGGCGCTATAGAAATGCAAGTTCTTTTTTTTCTATCTCTTTTTATCTTTCTCTTTTTCTTTTTATCTCTTTTTCTCTCTCATTCTCTTTCTTTTTCTTTCTCTTCTATTATCTTTAACTTTCTTTTACTTTCTCTTTCTCTGTTTCTTTCTCTATCATTTTCTTTTTTTTCTCATTTTATTTTTCCCTCCGTTTGTCTTTTCGAATTGTGACATTTATAATTTTGGGGAGTGTGGAATGAAGCGGGGTGGGAGAAGGGAGGAGAAGCCTGGGCGAAGCAAGCACACAGTAACAAGAAATAGGAGCAGGAGTCGGCCATTCGACCCCTCGAGCCTGCTCCGCCATTCAATAAGATCATGGCTGATCCTCTCAGCTCCACTTTCCCGCCTCATCCCCATATCTCTTGATTCCCCTCGTGTCCAAATATTTATTGATCTCAGTCTTGAATACACTGAACGACTGAGCATTCACAGCTCCTTGTTGTACCTTGAAAGTGGTCCATGGTAGCATGTGTTGGGGCCATTCGTCAATAAGGACACTATAGATTTTGTCTCTTGATGTACTTGGCAAGTTCCTGATCTTAACTTGGTTTGTATTGGCGGAGAGGAGAATTTGTAGAATGTATGATCTAACGGCACTCTCATCATCACCCCCCACCCTGCAGTTATTTGCTTCACACATCCCCAGGTATCTGCTTTACATTCCAATGTTGTCTCTTGGAGATTCTGACTCTTGGGGTACTGTGATCCTCCTGTATCTCGATGCCATTCTTGACGTCTGTGCTTGGGCCGTGAGTGTTGGCATTAGTTTGGCAGGGGGCATCACTGCTGAACTCGACCATGAACTCGCCCCACATGGTCAGCAGACACTGATCCAAGTGCAGAAACCCTGCCTGATTCATTCAATTTATTGAAGAGGTAACTTTCAGTGATTTGTGTACAAGCAAACCCAGGTCCCTCTGAACACCAACATTTCCCAATCTCTCACCGTTTAAAAAATACTCTGTTTTTCTATTTTTCCTACCAAAGTAGACAATGGTAATGCAGCAGATATAATTTATCCAGATTTTCAAAAGGCCTTCGATAAGGTAATCCACAATAGACTGATAAACAAGATCAGAGAATGGAGTCGGGACAAGTAGCAGCAGTAGGCCATTCGGCCCCTCGAGCCTGCTCTGCCATTCAGTAAGATCATAGCTGATCTTCTACCTCAACTCCACTTTCCTGCACTATCCCCATATCCCTTGATTCCCTTAATATTAAAAAATCTATTGATTTCTGTCTTGAGTCATCTCAGTCCTAAATGGCCGACCCCTTATTCTGAGACTGTGATCCCTAGTTCTAGACTCCCCAGCCCGGGGGAAACATCCTCCCTGCATCTACCCTGTCAAGCCCTGTAAGAATGTTGTATATTTCAGTGAGATCACCTCTCATTTTTCGAAACTCTAGAAAATATAGGCAAGTCCACTCAATCTCTCCTCATAGGACAATCCCTACATCTCAAGAATCAATCTGGTGAACCTTCATTGCACTCCCCCTAAGGCAAGCATATCCTTCCTTAGGTAAGGAGACCAAAGCTTTTCACAATATTCCAGGTGTGGTCTCACTAGGGCACTATATAATTGAAATAAGACATCTTTACTCTTGTTCTCAAATCCTCTTGTAATAAAGACCAACATACCATTTGCTTTCTTAATTGCTTGCTGTACCTGCGTGTTAACTTTCAGTGATTGGTGTACAAGGACACCCAGGTCTCTTTGAACACCAACATTTTCCAATCTCTCACCATTTAAAAAATACTCTTTTTCTATTTTTCCTACCAAAGTGGATAACTTCATATTTCTCCACATTATATTCCATTTGCCATGTTCTTGCCCACACTTAGCCTGTCTATATCCCCTTGAAGTCTCTTTGCATCTTCCTCACAACTTACATTCCCACCTAGCTTTGTAACATCAGCAAACTTGGATATATTACATTTGGTCCCCTCATCCTCATCATTGAAATATATTGTGAATAGCTGAGGCCCAAGCACTGATCCCTGCGATACCCCACTAGTTACAGCCTGCCAAGCAGGAAATTACCCATTTATTCCTACTCTGTGTTTTCTGTCCGTGAACCAATCCTCGATCCATGCTAGTATATTACCCCCAATCCCATGAGCCCTAATTTTGTTCAATAACCTCTTGTGTGGCACCTTATCGAATGCCTTCTGAAAATCCAAATACACCACATCCACTGATTCTCCCCTTATCTATTCTGCTAGTTACAAACTCAAAGACAGATTTGTCAAACATGGTTGCCCTTTCATAAATCCGTATTAACTCTGCCCAATCCTATTATTATTTTCTAAGTGTCCTGTTTCCACGTCCTTAATAATAGATTCTAGCATTTTCTCTACTACTGATGTCAGGGTAACTCGTCTGTAGTTCCTAATTTTCTCTCTCCTTTTTTTTTACATTTGCTGCTGAACCATGGGAACCATTCTAGAATCTATGGAATTTTGGAATATGACAACCGTTTTCAATTGGCTTAAGTACATTAATTTCTCCAGTACTATTTTTTTAACCAATGCTAATTTTTTTAAGTTCCTCAATCTCGCTAGACCCTTGGTTCTCCACTATTTCCGGGAGATTTTTTGCGTCTTCTTTCGTGAAGACAGACAGAAAGTATTTGTTTAATTTCTCTGCCATTTCCTTATTCCCCATTATAATTTCTCCTGTCTCAACCTGTAAGGGACCAACATTTACTGTCACTAATCTTTTCCTTTTTACATACCGTATATACTCGCGTATCCTGCGATCTCGCGTATCATGCGACCCCTAAATTTTCGGCCCCAAAACATGATTTTATCATATATCTCATGTATCATGCGAGTCACTTTTTTGAGATACCAGATGCCACTCGGCTCGGCTTTCAAACAAGTTTAACAAGTACCCAACACGTAACAAGTCCCCTAACACATAACAACGATCGAATACAGACCTTAACAACCGAATCATGAAACATCGAGTGGATTCTGTTGTGAAAGCTGTTCGCGAATCGAACACCGATATAGCAATCATTCCAGCTGGCTTGACGAAGGGAGGGAATATGAAGGCTCCGGATTTGCCTCTACTGTGTTTGCGGGTAAAAGAAGCATGGGCTGAGATAGATGGAGATTTGATTGTTAAAGCCTCTAATAATGCAGCAAACTTCAGAGGGAGTTGTGGGTGGCGATCTCTAGACCACAGCAAAGATACAGTACAAGTGACAATAGAGGCTGCAATCCAGCCCAAGAGATACCTGCCGAGATTCAGCGTGGATACGGTCTGCTTAACAGCCTAACAGCCTAATCTTGGCCAGCACTTCACACCCGCAAATTTTGTATCTCGCGTATCATGCTACCCCCCAAATTTAGGTTACAATTTAGGTCTTCAAAAGTCGCATGATACGCGAGTATATACGGTACCTATAGAAGCTTTTACATTCTGTTTTTATGTCTCTCGCTTGTTTACTCTCATTCTAGTTTCCCTTTCTTTATCAATTTCTTGGTCCTCCTTTGATGAATTCCAAAATCCCCCCAATCTTCAGACTTGCTGCTCTTTTTGGCCACATTATAACCTCTTCCTTTGATCTAATACTATCTTTAACTTCTCTCGTTATCTACGGTTGGACCACTTTTCCTGTGGGGTTTTTGTGCCTTAAGGAATGCACATTTGTTGTAAATTATGTATTAATTCTTTAAATGCTAGCCGTTGCTTGTCTACCGTCATACCTTTTAATGTAGTTTCCCAATCTACCTTAGCCATTCGCCCCTCAAACCTACGTAGTTTATGTTTCTATGTTTGGTTTGTTTAGATTTAAGACCCTAGTTTCGGATTTAAGTAAATCACTTTTAAACTTAATATAAAATTCTCTCATATTATGGTCACTCTTCCCTAAGGGTCCCTTTACTATAAGGTTATTAATTAACCTTTTCTCATTGCACAATACTAGATTTAAAATAGCCTGCTCTCTAGTTGGTTCCTCAACATATTGATTTAGAAAACCATCTTGTATACATTCCATGAATTCGTCCTCTACACCATTACTGCAAATTTGGTTTGTCCAGTCTATATGTAGATTAACGTCCTCCATGATTACAGTATTACCCTTGGTACATACACCTCTAATTTCTTGATTTATACTCTGCCCTACATTACAACTACTGTTTCCTATAAACAACTCCCACCAATGTTTTCTGCCCCTTGCTGTTTATTAGCTCCATCCAAACTGAGTCTACTTCTTGATTTTCCGAGCTAAGATCCTTTCTCTCTACTGTCCTTATCCCATCCTTTATTACCAGGGCTACCCTTCCTCTCTTTTTCCATTTTGCCTGTCTCTTCTAAAAGTTAAGTATCCTGGAATATTTAGTTCCCAACCTTGCTCACTTTGCAACCACGTCTCCGTAATGGCTATTAGATCAAACCTATTAATTTCTATCTGCACTATTAATTAATCTGTTTTGTTGCGAATGCTTCGCACATTCAGAAATTGTGCCTTTAGCTTTGACTTTTTTCTATTTTTCCCTGATGTCACCTTAGTCAATGATGCCCTGTGACCTTTGTTACTGTCCCTGTCCCTTCCTGACCCACTCTGCTTATTTTTACCCAAAACTCTGCTCTGCTCTAGAGCCTTGTCATTTCTCTTGCTGCTTTTAAATTTACTCTTTCCTGAATCCTCGCACCCTCCCTTCATTCATTTAGAGCCCTGTATACTGCCCTAGTTATTCGATTCGCCAGGAAAGTGGTGCCCGTCCCAATGGAAGAGCTCCCTCTTTCCCCAGTACTGATGTCGGAGCCCCAAGAACTGAAACCCCTGTCGCCCACATCTCTTTGAGCCACACATTTAACCTTCTAACCTGCTTATCCCTATGCCAATTAGCACGTGGCTGAGGTAACAATCCAGAGATTATTACCTTTGAGGTTCTGCTTTTTAATTTGGACCCCAACTCCTCAAACTTTCTCAGCAGAACCTCATTGCTAGTTCTACCTATCTCGTTGGTTCCTGCATGGACCACGACAACTGGATCCTCCCCTTCCCACTCCAGTTCTTCTCCAGCCGCGAGAAGATATCTTTAACCCAGTTGAATAGAAGGGTATGGTGTGATGAAGTAGCATGGGAGCAGACTCGTGTGGAGCACAAACGCCGACACAGAACTGTTGGGCCGAATGGCTTGTTTCTGTGCTGTAAATACAATGTAACCATACCTTTTAAAAAGATAGCGTTGGCAGATGGCGGGGTCTGAACCATGCGAGGAGAGAGCAGGGAAATGGGCTTATTGTGGTAGTTCCAGTCATTGCACTGGCACGGGTACAGTGGGCTGTAAGTTCAATGTGCACAGCCGCTTAGTTGGGAAATATGGTAAGCACTTTCGATGGGCTTGTGCCAAAACCATCAGATCCAGCTGGATGTCCAACTGTACAAGGTTCACAGTAAGACTCCCAAGTGGTGCCAATTTGACAGACATGTCAGTCAATGTAATAAAAGCCTATGGGCTGTTAGTGTTGTGCTTGCAATATATTCAAAATATATATATATATATTGAAAATCATGCTAGGGGCAGACTGTAATCACTGCACCAGCTTGTCCTCCCCCTTTTGGAAGTCTTAAATCCAACACTGGACACCAGTCTTCTGAATCTTAGAGGTAACCTGGGAGCTGCACAAGGAGGCCTGGAGCAGGAAGCTGTTGCCATAATTTCGGAAAGAATTTTTAATCCGATTTAAGACCCGAGATGAAAGTAGAAAACTATGGTCAGGTAATCATTACTGCAATGGAATGGAGTGATGGTTCCTGTCCTCAGAACACTTCAATATAATCTCTTGTGAAGAACCAGCTGTTTCAGCTGGTATTGCGATGCACGTGAAGTCTGAGGCTGAGGGCTTATATCACTGCGATCCTCTGCACCGTGACTTCTTGGTTTTAGCTGCAGGGAGTAGAAGCTAGAGAGCAAGAGACAGATGTTCCTGGCCTTGCTTGGGAACCCAACTTTGGAGAAGCAGTAGCAGGGATGGATGACACAGATAACTAGAAAAAGAAAATGCAAAAAATGCTGTAATGAGGTGTCTCTCTCCAAAGAACAGTTGTTGAGGGACGTTGTGTGAATCAGGTTGTTGGTGACTGTGTTTCTGGTTAGATGCAGCTCAGCACAGTTGGTGGTGCTTTCATCTTGGTGCCAGAGGGTGTGGGTTCAAGCCCAAATCAGCACCTGATTTAGGTGGACACTCCAGTGCAAAACTGCGAGTTGCTGTATTGACCGAGTTCTCACCCCATCTGTCTGGCTCAGTGTTTCAGGTGGACGTTAAAGATCCCATGGCACTATTCGAAGAAGAGCAGAGTCTTCCAGTATTCTGTCCAACATTCCCCCCCACCTATGGTCACCATTCCCGACTCCCCCACAACTAACATTCCCAACTCTTTCACCCCCCCACCCACCCCCCCGCCACACTCCCGATATTCCCGACTCTCACCCACCTCCTCAAACGACCATCATCTCCCGACTTGTCCCCTCCCCCAGCCCCACCGGCCAACATTCTCGACCCACTTCCACGGCCAACATTCCCGCCTCCCCTCCAAGGCCAACATTCCCGATTCCCCTCCACGGCCAACATTCCTGCCTCCCCTCCACGGCCAACATTCCTGCCTCCCCTCCACGGCCAACATTCCCGCTTCCCCTTCACGGCCAACATTCCCGCTTCCCCTCCACGGCCAACATTCCCGATTCCCCTCTACGGCCAACATTCCCGCCTCCCCTCCCCTCCATGGCCAACATTCCTGCCTCCCCTCCACGGCCAACATTCCCGATTCCCCTCCACGGCCAACATTCTCGATTCCCCTTCACGGCCAACATTCCCGCTTCCCCTCTACGGCCAGCATTCTCGCCTCCCCTCCACGGCCAACATTCCCGATTCCCCTCTACGGCCAACATTCTCGCCTCCCCTCCACGGCCAACATTCCCGCCTCCCCTCCCCTCCACGGCCAACATTCCCGATTCCCCTCCACGGCCAACATTCCCGCTTCCCCTTCACGGCCAACATTCCCGCTTCCCCTCCACAACCAACTTTCCAGGCAACCCTGCCATGGCCAACATTCCGGATCACCCCACCCAACCCCACGGCCAACAGTCCTGACTCCCCGTCTTGGCCAACTTTCGCCGACCTTCCCTCGGCCAACACCACCAGAAACGGGTTTGGCTAGCTTACACCAGCAGTTATTTTTGCTTTGAAGGAGACTGGGAGTAAGATGGCTGTTCAACTGTTGCTGTTGATGGGATCGGGCCTTTCACAACGGTCACCCACTTCCAAAGTATTCCATTGGCCGTGAGCGATGTGATAAGGCGCCACAACAACGCACGTCTTGCTTTCTTTCCGCAGTGGGGAAGGCGGCGTTGCTGCAAGGAAGCAAAGGTCTCACGGGTTCACTGCTCCAGGTCTCCGCCAATCAGAAAAACAAGCTCAACGACCCTGGAGCTGGCTCTTTCAGGTAAGAGAGGCTGTGATTCTCATTTAAGGAATGTCCGGAGATGGATGGGGAGAAGCTTGCAGTTGTACACAAGAGGGCAGCATCCGATGAGCTTGCTCAACAACTGTTCGATCGCAGCAAGTTCATGCACGGAATATATTAATCTGAAGAAGCTTATTTGGTATTACTAATGTCCTCTCTTGGGGAAATGCGCTTAAGGCCTTGACTGATAAATCGATAAATCTTTAGTAAGTTCGGTAATTAATCTGTCACAGGCATAACTCCTTGCGAGCAGTACTTCTATTTTTTTTTAGCTTTTGCTGTTTTTAATAGCTGTCCTTAAGTTTTTGATATTTTTTACATTCAAGGTCAATGGAGGAGAATGTGCCATTGTGAATTTTGAAATAATTGGAAACTTTAATGTGAGGAGAGCGCTCGAAAAACAAAAGCAAATTTGTTGCAGTTGGAATGCTTCTGACAAAGAAACGCAGTCTGGACCTAATTTGCATTTGAACCTTTGACCTCTCCTGCGGCCAAAACAGCGTCTGCGAGTTGGGCCCAAAGGCATCCAGCCAGTAACCTGTATTAATCCTCCGACTGCTGACTGGTCCTAGCCGCTCACAGCATGTGTGCAGAATTTGTTAGTGGCTCCGAGGCAAATTGGCTGCTGCAGCAGTGGCAAAATTCAACAAAAAAAAACCAAGCCTATAATGCTTGTGTTGTTAACTTGTCCATAATGTTATATTGCTACAAAGGTGTTAATAATTTTTCCCCTCCTCCGGAACCTGGTTGTCAGTTTGCTCTGTGACGTTGCATCAACGCAAGTCACAGTGCCTGAAGTTTTGATCCTGTGAGGACTGACAGCAGGTTGAGGAAATAAAATGCACAGCGCCCCATTTTAATGTACAGGAGGGTTCCATGCTGCGAGGCACATGAACCGTAGTCGGGTAGAGATAGTGTTCACATCGGTGCTCATCTGCCTTCTCCCCAGCACGGTGAGTCGCCCTGGCAGTCGGGAGCAGTGGCCGAGTGAAAGGCAAAAAGCACTCAGTGACAGAAGGAGAATCTCCCAACCGGCCCCTCCCACCTGCCCAGCACCTTGTGTTGCCGGATGACCAGCATCACACATGGGCCAGGTGTAGGCAGATTTTTTTTGGCAGGTTTTATGAGACGGCAGACCCAAGAAAATGATCGGATTTTCGAAAGGAGACACAGAGTAAAGCTCCCTTTACACTGTCCCATCAAACACTCCCAGGGCAGGTACAGCACGGGGTTAGATACAGAGTAAAGCTCCCTCTACACTGTCCCATCAAACACTCCCAGGGCAGGTACAGCACAGGGTTAGATACAGAGTAAAGTTCCCTCTACACTGTCCCATCAAACACTCCCAGGGCAGGTACAGCACAGGGTTAGATACAGAGTAAAGTTCCCTCTCCACTGTCCCATCAAACACTCCCAGGGCAGGTACAGCACAGGGTTAGATACAGAGTAAAGTTCCCTCTACATTGTCCCATCAAACACTCCCAGGGGAGGTACAGCACGAGGTTAGATACAGAGTAAAGCTCCTCTACACTGTCCCATCAAACACCCCCAGGGCAGGTACAGTACACGTTGAATGCAGAGTGGCGCTTTAGGCAAATTGATTGACCCCCCTTCTTGATGACACCATCCTATAATCTCTTGTCAATCACTTCTCTGAGGATAAAAGTTGCCCAGCTTCTTCATTGCATTGCATTTGTGTGAACACATTTTAATGTCCTTGTCAACTTTTATCTGATAACATCCCTGTGAAGTGCTTTGAGACGCTTAAATGTTTTAAAGGCGCTATATAACTACAAGTTGTTGGATGTTATTGTGTAATAACCTTCGTCCCTCAAATTGCTTCCAATACCACCAGTCAGTACCTTGCCTGACAGTGCCTGCATTTCAAAAATACTTCTTTGAATATGATGCACTTTGGGACATGTTGAGGACACAATAGGTTGCTGTAGAAATACAGGCTACTACTTTCATTCCCTTCAGAATACTGATGTACGGATGAAAATATTCTGTAGCTATGACCCAGTTTTGGAAGGATAGAATTTGTTACTGCTGGGTATTTTCACAGTCCAAGTGGACATAGCTTGATCTGACCCACTTAAAAGGAAGAGGTGCGGGTTGGGCGATTGATTTGAATGGAGATAATGTAAGATCACAGCAGGTATGTCCATGCAATGAATGAATATGCAGTGGCAACAGTGGAGAAAGAAACCAATTGGCATGTGATTATTGATCGGTAGTTTTCAGTTAATGTGAAACTGCAATTAACGCAGCTAATCAAATACTAGGGACCATCTTGAGGGCATTTTACTATAAGTCAAGAGAACATCTTGTGACTGCTGAGGGCAAGATTTCGGACATAGAGAATTACATCAAGTCCACAGCACAGAAAAAGGCCATTTGACCCAACTGGTCTATGCCGGTGTTTATGCTCTACATGAACCTCCTCCCATCCCTCTCCATCTAATCCCCATCACCATATCCCTCTGTTCCTTTCTCCCTCATGTGTTTATCCAGCTTCCCCTTCAGTCCATCTATTCTATTCGCCTCAACCCCTCCCTGTGGCAGCGAGTTCCACATTCTCATCACTCTCTGGGTGAAGGTGTTTCTCCTGAATTCTCCATTGGATTTATTATGACTGTCTCATATTTATGTCCTCAAGTATTCGATTCTCCCATAATTGAAAACATCTTCTCTACGTCTATCAAATCCTTTCTTAATCTTAAGCTTAAAGACCTCTATCGGGTCACCCCTCCGCTTTCTCTGTTGACCAACCTGTTCAGCCTTTCCTGATGAGAATATCCTCTCAGTTCCTAACTTCAAAAAGACAATGATGCTCAGAGAAAGAGGGGACCACAAAAGTTATGAGGAGTCACTTGTATCATTCCTTGAGGAAATGGGCTAAGCTACAACAACTTGTATTTATATAGCTCCTTTAACCTATTAAAACGTCCCAAGGCGCTTCAGAGGAGCGTTATCAAACAAAATTGACACCTTGCCACATGAGATATTAGGGCCGATAACCAAAAGCTTGGTCAAAGAGGTAGGTTTTAAGGAGCGTCTTAAATTAGAAAAAGAGTTAGAGAGGCGGAGAGGTTTAGGAGGGAGTTCCAGAGCTTGGGGCCCGGCCAGAGCTGAAGGCTCGGCCACCAATGGTTGAGCGATTATAATTCGGGATGCTCAAGAGGGCAGAATTAGAGGAGTGCAGATATCTTGAAGGGGGGGGCGGGGGATTAGTGATGGAGAGAGGCAAGGCTATGGAGGGAATTGAAAATCAGGACGAGAATTTTTAAAATCGAGGCGTTACTAAACCCGTAGCCAATGTCGGTCAGCGAGGGGTGGTGGGTGAGCGAGGATATGGGTAGCAGAGTTTTGGATGAGCTTAGGTTCATGGAGCGTGGAAGATGGTAAGGCTGACTAGAAGTGTGTTGGAATAGTCACGTCTAGAAGTAACAAAGTCATGGATGATGGTTTCAGCAGCTGATGAGCTTGAGACAGGGGCGGAGTCGGGCGACGATGGTGGAAATAGGCGGTCTGAGTGGCATGGATGTGTGATCGGAAGGTCATCTCGGGATCAAATATGACACCAAGGTTGCGAACAGTCTAGCTCAGCCTCAGACAGTTGCCAGGCAGAGGGATGGAGTTTGTGGCGGGGACCAAAGGCAATGACTTCCGTCTTCCCGGTATTTAGTTGGAGGAAATTTCTGCTCATCCAGTAATGGATGTCGAACAAGTTGTTTGACAATTTCGAGACCGTGAAGGGGTTGAGAGAAGTGGTGGTGAGGTCAGCGTACATGTGGAAACTGACGCTGTGTTTTTGGATGATGTCGCCAAGGGGCAGCATATGGATGAGAAATAGGAGGGAGCCAAGGATAGATCCTTGGGTGGGGCGGGGGGGGGGAAACCAGAGGTAGCGATGCAGGAGCGGGAAGAGAAGCCGTTGCAGGTGATTCTCTGGCGACGATTGGATAGATAAGAATGGAACCAGGCGAGTGTAGTCCCACCCAGCTGGACGATGGTAGAGAGGTGTTGGCGAAAGTGGGTGTGGTCAAGTGTCAAAGGCTGTAGGAGGGATAATTTACCATGGTCACAGTCAAATAGGATGTCATTTGCGACTTTGATAAGAGCCGGTTCGGTACTGTGGCAGGCACGGAAGCTTGATGGGAGGGTTTCAAACATGGAGTTCCGGGAAAGATAGGCACGGATTTGGGATGACAGCATGTTCAAGGACTTTGGAGAGGAAAGGGAGGTTGGAGACGGGGTGGTAGTTTGCAGTGTCAGGGGTCAAGTGTTGATTTTTTGAGGAGAGGGGTGGTGACAGCAGATTTGAAGGAGAAGTGGACAGTACCTGAGGGGAGACAACCGTTGGCGAACATGGGAGCTGGAGAAGGAAGTTAGCAGTTTGCTGGGAATAGGGTCGCGGGAGCAGGAAGTGTGTCTCATGAACAAGGTGAGCTTGGAGAGAAACTGGAGGAAGATGCGAGTTCAGCGCTTGGGCAGGAGGGAACCTGAGAGGAAGTTTGGCCTGGCGGGCTAGGGGACGGGAGGGAAGCAGCAGTTGAACGGATGGTCTCAGTGTTAGTGACAAAGTCGTTCAAGAGCTCCTTGCACTTCTTGCTGAAGATGAGGGTGGAGGAGGCAGGGGAGAGGGGTTTGAGAAACTGTAGTATAGAAACATAGAAAATAGGTGCAGGAGTAGGCCATTTGGCCCTTCGAGACTGCACCACCATTCAATAAGATCATGGCTGATCATTCACCTCAGTACCCCGTTCCTGCTTTCTCTCCATACCCCTTGATCCCTTTGGCCGTAAAGGCCACATCTAACTCCCTCTTAAATATATCCAATGAACTGGCATCAACAACTCTCTGCGGTAGGGAATTCCACAGGTTAACAACTCTCTGAGTGAAGAAGTTTCTCCTCATCTCAGTCCTAAATGGTTTACCCCTTATCCTTAGATTAAGTCCCCTGGTTCTGGACTTTCCCAACATCGGGAGCATTCTTCCTGCATCTAACCTGTCCAGTCCCGTCAGAATTTTACATGTTTCTATGAGATCCCCTTTCATCTTTCTAAACACCAGTGAATACAGGCCCAGTCGATCCAGTCTCTCCTCATATGTCAGTCCTGCCATCCCGGGAATCAGTCTGGTAAACCTTCACTGCACTCCCTCAATAGCAAGAACGTCCTTCCTCAGATTAGGAGACCAAAACTGAACACAATATTCCAGGTGAGGCCTCATTAAGGCCCTGTACAACTGCAGTAAGACCGCCCTGCTCCTATACTCAAATCCCCTAGCTATGAAGGCCAACATACCATTTGCCTTCTTCACCGCCTGCTGTATCTGCATGCCAACTTTCAATGACTGATGTACCATGACACCCAGGTCTCGTTGCACCTCCCCTTTTCCTAATCTGCCGCCATTCAGATAATATTCTGCCTTCGTGTTTTTGCCACCAAAGTGGATAACCTCACATATATCCACATTAGACTGCATCTGCCATGCATTTGCCCACTCACCTAACCTGTCCAAGTCACCCTTCAGCCTTTTAGTATCCTCCTCACAGCTCACACCGCCACCCAGCTTAGTGTCATCTGCAAACTTGGAGATATTACACTCAATTCCCTCATCCAAATCATTAATGTATATTGTAAATAGCTGGGGTCCCAGCACTGAGCCCTGCGGCACCCCACTAGTCACTGCCTGCCATTCTGCAAAGGACCCGTTTATCCCGACTCTCTGCTTCCTATCTGCAAACCAGTTCTCTATCCACGTCAGCACACTACCCCCAATACCATGTGCTTTAATTTTGCACACCAATCTCTTGTGTGGGACCTTGTCAAAAGCCTTTTGAAAGTCCAAATACACCACATTCACTGGTTCTCCCTTGTCCACTCTACCAGTTACATCCTCAAAAAATTCTAGAATGTTTGTCAAGCAGGATTTCCCTTTCATAAATCCATGCTGACTTGGATCGATCCCATCACTGCTTTCCAAATGTGCTGCTATTTCATCTTTGATAATTGATTCCACTACTGATGTCAGGTTAACCGGTCTATAATTACCCACTTTCTCTTTCCCTCCCTTTTAAAAGTGGTGTTACATTAGCTACCCTCCAGTCCATAGGAACTGACCCAGAGTTGATAGACTGTTGGAAAATGATCACCAATGCATCCACTATTTTGAGGGCTAGTTCCTTAAGTACTCTGGGATGCAGGCCATCAATCCCATCAATTTCGCTAACACAATTTCCCGCCGAATAAGGATTTCCTTTAGTTCCTCCTTCTCACTAGACCCTCGGTCCCCTAGTATTTCCGGAAGGTTATTTGTGTCTTCCTTCGTGAAGATAGAACCAAAGTATTTGTTCAATTGGTGTGCCATTTCTTTGTTCCCCGTTATAAATTCACCTGAATCTGACTGCAAGGGACCTACGTTTGTCTTCACTCATCTTTTTCTCTTCACATATCTATAGAAGCTTTTGCAGTCAGTTTTTATGTTCCCAGCAAGCTTCCTCTCATACTCTATTTTCTCTCTCCTGGGGATTATCTTTGCATTCCAGGAGTTTAGGCAGAGGAGTGCAAGACCTGATCGTGGTATATTTGTTCCAGCCAGATCTGGCAATGAGAAGCTAAACCAGTTGTGCCCCTCATATGTTCAAGTCTGTGTCCCCTGCACTTAAAATGAGGGCCATACCAGGGGGAACGACGAGGGTGAGGGGGATTAATGGGGATTGGGGCATCCAAGGTGGAGGTGAGAGTGTGGTTGCTGATTGGTTGCTGCAGGAATGTGGTGAATGAAGGGCCAAAAAGGCTCGACAGCCTGGATTTTGAAAGTACAGTTGTAAGTGAATTGTGGAGGTTTTTTTCAGGGGTGAACGCAGAAGGAAGTCAGGTTGGGAGGGGAAGAGAGATGTAAATGGAGAGTGACACGAGGGTGTACACAGTGAGGGTGTCGAGGCCGCGAGAGATGGCAAGGTCAAGTGGATGGCTGTGAATATGGGTAGGGGGAGTTTATGTGGAGGGAGAGATTGAGGGAGGATAGGAGGGAAGTGAACTCAGAGGAGAGAGATGATGAACAAAGCTATGATCCAGGTTTCTGAAGTGCAACAGCTGTAGATTTAAGGTGCCTATTTGATTTTGAATTGGGGCACAGCAATCGAGGACAAATGAGACAATAAATCAGCAGAGTTGTATGGGTTGTACCTCCAGTCCGGCACTCTCTGATCTGGCACTACCCGTGGTTCAGCATCAGTCCCATACCTGGAGCGTGAGCAATGTGGGGTGTGGCCGAGGGTGGGACGGGTCCGGGGGCGGCGGTGGGAGGTAGAGGGTCCGGGGGGGTGGGGGGGGGAGCGACGGGAGCGGAGGGTCTGGGGTCCGGGGTTGTCTGCGGGTCGATACGACCATAAAAAATAAAAGAACAGCAAACCAGCATGGAGAGAGGGCGCGAGGCGCGAGTTTCGCAGTCGGAGCCTGGTGGACAAGTTCAGGAGCCCGGGCGCTGTCTTCAGGTACTGGTAAGGCTAGGCTCAGCATTACCCCCCCGTGGTTTGTCAAATTCTCTGTTCTGGCGCCGGTCAAGTCCCGAGAGTGCCGGACTGGAGAGATTCAACCTGTATTTTGTCCCACAGATCAGCTGATATGTGTAGCAGACATCCAGCAGAAGTGATTCATGCTGCATAGGTTATCTTCTTCAGAAAGGAACTGGAAATTAAGCTTGTTTGGGGGTATGATTGGGAAAAGACTGAGATAATTAGTACCTTTCTGGATGAGAGGTTAAACTGCCTGCTGGTTCAGATGGACGTTAGAAATCCCGTGGTACTATTCAGAGAAGTACAGGTGTCCTGGCCAAGATTCCTCCTTCAACCAATACCACCAAAATGAGATGAAGTGCTCTTTCATCTTGACTGCATTTGAGGGATTGTGCTGTGCACTGATTGGCTGCTGCATTTGCCTCCACAACAATAGTGCCCAGAATTCAAAACTGAATTAATTGGCTGTGGAAGATCCCGAGGGCCTGAAAGGCACGAGTTTAGTTTCCATTTTCCATCCATGGGAGAAGATGGTTCCTCTGCTTTTTAGGGAGCAACAGGCCAGGGTTGAATAGTGGACTTATGAAGGTAGTTCAGGAAGTATGACCTACTCCCAGTGCGGCAACGCCTCAAATTTAAAATGATCTTCCCAGTGTCCAAAGCCCTGCGAAGCCTCGCTTCTCCGTATCTCTATAACTTCCTCCAACCCAACAACCAATATAACCTTTACACCCGTGCAGTGATCTGTAGGTCCCGTGCAACCTTGCCTACAACCCTCCGAGATCTTTGCGTTATTCCAATGCTGGCCTCTTGTGCATCCCCGATTGCCATCGTTCCACCATCAGTGGCCGTGCCTTCAGCTGCCGAGTCCCAAAGCTCTGGAACTCCCTCCCTAAAGCTCTCCGACTCTCTTTCTTCCTTTAAGACGCTCCTCAAAACCTACCTCTTTGACCCAGCTTTTGGTCACTATTCCTAATATCTAATTATGTGGCTCGGTGCCATATTTTTTCTGATAACAGTCTTGTCAAGCGCCTTGGGACCTTTTACTCGGCGCTATATAATTGCGGGCTGTTGTTGTATTAATACAGAACTTTCCTTCAGGAGCTTAAATGGTTTAGGGTGAAAGATATGTGCTTGTTCCACACTTTCTCCTCTTCCCTGCAGTGTATTCATGAGCTGCCTGTTTTTGAATTGTTCTGTGGAGTGATCCTCACACTAGCTGGCAGTCTACAGCCCGAAGTGTGTTGTTGCTCCTTCTGTCGGCTTCAGCCCGTGGCTTAGTTAGCTTCTGATGTCCTCTGGTCTCAATGTCTCTTTACATAATCAGTTTCCTTGATTATTGTAAGATCTGGATGCCTGTATAACTCAGCCAAACGACCACTTATTTCACGTTCACTACATCAGTGTTGTTTGAATGTCACTTTTGCATGTCGGCGGCAAGTGTATTGCCAGCCGAGTCAGAAGGTTGTGGGTTCAAATCCCTACTCCAGGATGTGAGCACTTAATTTAGGCTGGCACTTCAGTGCTGCATTGTTGGAGGTTTCACCTTTTCATTCCACCACAAGACCTCTGATTCCAACTTTGGACTCTCTCTCGTATTGTCTCCATCTGTCCTCTGTTTATGACCAGGATGTGTCACTCCTAATATCTGTCATGCCAGGTGACCTGCATTCCCCCTGTGCCCGTTCGTCTGTGCATTTTGGCTGCTACCTTGGACCTGAGCTGATTTCTCCTTTGTTTTTTTTTACTCTTGGACCCTTCTCTCCTCCCCTTCTTGTCACCCAGTGATGCCACCTTCCATTTCTCCCCTCTCAGTTCCTTTGCTCCCCTCCCCCTCCAATCCCTGCACCGACCCATCACTGTTCCTCTGCCATCCGACTCTCTTGACGCATCTGAGTCTTGATTCCCCCTTTGAAAAGCCACAGTTACCCTCTGTGCCCCTGTCAACATTCTCCAACGAGCTCATCGAGTCATTGGCTGCTGTCTCCTTGCGAGCAGCAACCCCCAACTGCCCCATCCTCCTTTCTCAATTACCTTCCTGCCCAGCCCACCCGCTGGGAACTAATCTCTCAAGCCTCTTTCCCGTCCCATTGGCCACTCCGCCTCTCCCTTCATATAAACTCTCCTACCCACATTCACAGCCCTCCCTCCATTGACCTTACCATCTCCCGTGGCACCTCTGCTCCCATCGACTCAATCACAGACAAGGCCATCTCCAACCACTTCCTTTTACCCCCTTCCGACCTCTACTTCCCCCTGTGTCCGGCACTGGAGCAAACTCTCGGCCCGGGCCACTCAGAACTGCCTGTCCTTTGGCCCTCCATTCAGCTTTGATCTGCTAAACCACTCCCTCACCTCCACTTTTGATGCCCTTGTCCCTACTAATACCCTCACTCTAGTTCTATCCTGGTTGATTCCCCTTGGCATGGCCCCCACCTTCGCTCCCTCAGGCCCAAGAGATGCAGACTTGAGCCATTCATCACCAAACCTAACTGGTCCGCATCAAGCACTGTCGGGACCTCATTCTCCTCTGCCAAAACCACTCACTACTCCAGGACCATCCCGGAGAACCAGAGCAGCAACAACTTATATTTCTCCAGTGCCTTTAATGCAGTAAAATGTCCCAAGGCATTTCACAGGGGTGTCATAAAACAACATTTGACATCGAGCCACGTAAGAAATTAGGGGAGGCCAGCCAGCAGTGTGTTGGAATAGTCAATACACGAATGAAGGCTCCGGCAACGGATGAGCTGAGGCAGGAGCGCAGACGGGCGATGTTATGGCGGTGGAAATAGGCGGTCTTAGCAATGGCGCAGATATGAAGTCGGAAGCTGACCAAAATAACCTCCGGCTTCTTTTCTCCTTAATCTACCAAAATTCCCTGGATTCTGGGGAGGTCCCAGTGGATTGGAAAACCGCAAATGTAACGCTCCTGTTTAAAAAAAGGAGGCAGACAAAAAGCAGGAACCTATAGACCAGTTAGCCTAACATCTATCATTGGGAAAATGCTGGAGTCCATTGTTAAGGAAGCAGTCGCGGGACATTTGGAAAAGCAATAATTCAATCAAGCAGAGTCTGCATGGTTTTATGAAAAGGAAATCGTGTTTGCCAAATTTGCTGGAGTTCTTTGAGGATGTAACGAGCAGGATGGATAAGGGGGAACCAACCAGTAGATGTCACGTATTTGGATTTCCAGAAGGCATTCGATAAGGTGCCACATAAAAGGTTACTGCACAAAATAAAAGTTCACGGGGTTGGGGGTAATATATTGACATGGATCGAGGATTGGCTAACTAACAGAAAACAGAGAGTAGGGATAAATGGTTCATTCTCTGGTTGGCAACCAGTAACTAGTGGGGTGCAACAGGGATCAGTGCTGGGTCCTCAACTATTTACAATCCATATTAATGACTTGGGTGAAGGGACCGAGTGTAATGTAGCCAAGTTTGCTGATGATACAAAGATGGGTGGAAAGAAAATTGTGAGGAGAACACAAAAAATCTGCAAAGGGATATAGACAGGCTAAATGAGTGGGCAAAAATTTGGTAGATGGAGTATAATGTGGGAAAATGTGAGGTTATCCACTTTGGCAGAAAAAATAGAAAAGCAAATTATAATTTAAATGGAGAAAAATTGCAAAGTGCTGCAGTACAGAGGGACCTTGAGGGAGCATGAAACACAAAAAGTCAGTATGCAGGTACAGCAAGTGATTAGGAAGGCAAATGGAATGTTGGCCTTTATTGCAAGGGGGATAGAGTATAAAAGCAGAGAAGTCCTGATACAACTGTACAGGGTATTGGTGAGGCCACACCTGGAGTACTGCGTACAGTTTTGGTCTCCGTTATTAAGGAAGGATATACTTGCACTGGAGGCTGTTCAGAGAAGGTTCACTAGGTTGATTCTGGAGATGAGGGGGTTGACTTTTGAGGAAAGATTGAGTAGGTTGGGCCTATACACATTGGAGTTCAGAAGAATGAGGTGTGATCTTATCAAAACATATAGGATAATGAGGGGCCTCGACAAGGTGGATGCAGACAGGATATTTCCACTCATAGGGGAAACTGAAGCTGGGGACACTCAGAATAAGGGGCCACCCATTTAAAACCGAAATGAGCAGGAATTTCTTCTCTGAGGTTTGTAAATCTGTGGAATTCTCTGCCCCAGAGAGCTGTGGAGGCTGGGACATGGAATATATTTAAGGCGGAGATAGACAGATTTTTGAGCGATAAGAGAATAAAGGATTATGGGGAGTGGGCAGGGAAGTGGAGCTGAGTCCATGATCAGATCAGATCAATTATCTTATTAAATGGCGGAGCAGGCTCGAGGGGCTAATGGCCGACTCCTGCTCCTATTCCTTTTGTGCTTAAATCCCACTTCACTGCCCCTGACATTGGGTCTATTCCGATTGCCTTCTGGTTGCTTTTTACCAATTCAAGTTAAATTTTTTAGCCCACTTTTCCAAAACCCCAACTCAACTTTTAGCACACGCGCAGTTTCTCCAGTGTTACTGATTGGTACTCTGACTGCACAGAGCAATGTAAACAGGGAGAAGACAGAGCCACAGCACCCGTTACACATTGTGGAGCTCATTCCTCTATCATACTGCAATATAATCTGGGCTACTTGAGCTCTGACACGAGCCGAATGTAACCGTGGTGAGCTGGCAGTGAGACAGACTCCCACTGGACAAGAAAACACTTAGATTTGTATAACACTTCGTCACATCTCAGTGGTTCGCAATGAGTTATCTTTGAAGCATCATTACATGCTACACGTGGCAGATGGTTTATTCACAGCAAGATCCTACAAAGAGAAACTGAGGTGAATGACCAGTTCATCAGTGTTTGGTGGTAGTATTCGAAGGAGAATGTTGCCCAGGACACACACACTCTGTTCATATTCAACAATTGCACCATCCATAAACTTGAACCTATCTAAAACACTGCTACCCATATTCTAACTCGCAGCAGTCCCTTTCACCCCTGCAGACTTGCATTGGCTCCCAGCACAGCAATGCCTCGATTTGAAAAATTCTCATCCTTGTTTTCAAATCCCTCCATGGTGTCGCAGCTCCCTATCTCTGTAATCTCCTCCAGCCCGATAACCTTCCGTGATCTCTGCTCTCATCCAATTCTGCCCGCTTGTGCATTCCCAATTTTCATCGCTCCACCATTGGCGGTCGTGCCTTCAGCTGCCGAGGCCCGAAGCTCTGGGATTCCCTCTCTAACTCTCTTTCCTCCTTTAAGACACTGCTTAAAACCAACCTTTTTGACCAAACTTTTTATCATCTGTCCTAATATCTCCTTATGTGGCTTCGTGTCACTTTATTTTGATAACGCTCCTGTGAACATAGGAACAAGAGTAGGCCATTCAATGCAATCCTGGTTGACTTGTATCTTAACTCCATCTACCAACCGTGGCTCCATATCCTTTTATACTCTTGTCTTGGAAAAATCTGTCGATCTTCGAATTAAAATGATCAATTGAGCGAGCATCGACTGCTTTTTATGGGAGAGAGTTCCAACTTCTGCCACTTTGTGTGAAGAATTGTTTCCAAACTTCTCTCCTGAACAGCCTGGCTCTGATTTTAAGGTTGTGTCCCCGTGTCCGAGACTCCCCCACCAGCAGGTAAAGTTTATCTCTCTCTACCCTGTCAATTCCTTTCAAAATCCTAAAACCCTCAATCAGATCACCCCCATAACCGTCTATATTACAGGGAATACAAGCCTAGTTTATGCAATCTTTCTTTATTATTTAGGCCTTAGAGCCCTGGTAACATTCTGGTGAAACTGCGCTGCACTCCGTTCGAGACCAATGTATCCTTTCGAAGGAGCGGTGCCCAGAACTGTACACAGTGCTCCAGATGGGGTCTAACCAGGGTTTTGTATAACTGTAGCAAACCTTCATCCCCTTTACATTCTCGCCCTCTAGTTGTAAAGGCCAAGATTCCATTAGCCTTTTTGATTATTTTTTTGTATCTGCTACATTTTAATGCTCTGTGTGCAAGGACCCCTAAATCTCTTGAACCTCCACTGTGGAGCACCTTGAGATATTTTTACTGCGTTAAAGATGCTATAAAAATGCAAGTTGTCATTGTAGTGACACGGGATCCTTAACGACTGCATGAACCTCTGGAGTATGCAGAGAGGACTTTGCTTTAACGCCAATCTAAAGGGCGGCACCTCGACATTGCAGCACCCCCTCGGGTCTGCACCGAAGTGCTAGCCTAGATAGTGCGCTCAATCCCGAGAGTGCTGCTTGAACGCGCAGCATTCTGACTCCAAGGTGAAAGCGAGGACTGAACCTACTTGAAAATCTAATATCGTAAGGGAATGTGCGGAGACAGAAGGCCATGAATGGAAGAATCAGCGTGTCTGTGTTAACCACAACTGAGATAAACTCTTGTGATTTGCATGCTTTTCATGTGCTGCCTTACTGGCACCTTTCAGTTCACTTCGTGTCAGAGAATATCAAAGCATGATTTGGGTTAACCTCAGACAGTCCACAGGCTGTGTGGTTCAAAGGAACAGTTGTAAAGACACTGAGATTCATGGGAGATGGCGCCCTGTGAACCGCTGTTGTTAACCTTCTGTAACCTCCAACAGAAATTCAGTAGATCCTACAAAATGAGGAGCTATTGGTGATGAAGTAACTTGTTATCCTTTCCCTCTTTCTCCAGCTTGGAGCAAAATGGTAGTTCGAAAAAATATTTCATTACCGTGGTCTCCCTTCTATTGTATCCCATTTACTACAACATTTAAACGGCCTCTGTAACCTGAGCTTCTCCCCTGTCCATTCGGCTGCGCACTTTGGCTCAGCTCCAGACCCGAGCCATTCTATACTTTTTCCACTTTCCCTCTTCTTTCCTTTTTCTCTTTATCCCTCCCTGACCGTCCTCTCCTGTCGTCATGCCTCCTTCCATCTCTCCTCTCTCGGATACTCTGCCCTCCCAAATCCTACTCCAATCCTTCATTAATCTTCGACCTTCCTACTCTCCTGCCACCGTCCTAGGCTTGACTCCCTCCTAGATAAGCCTGCAGCTTCCCTCTGTGCCTCTCTTGGCATCCTCCAAAGGATCATTGAGGCATTCGTCGCTGCCTCCTTACGAGCACGAACTCCAACTGTCCCATCCTATTCTCACACCGACCTTCCTGTCCAGCCCACCCATTGGGGGCTAATCTGACCAATCTCCTCCCCGTCCAACTCACCCCCCCCCAGCGCTGACCCTGGGTAGCCATCACTGACCCTCTCCGCATCTCCCTCCAGAACGTCTGTTCGCTTGCGAACAAGGCCCTTCCCATCCATGAGCTTATCGTGGATGATTGCATCGACATCATGACCCCGACAGAAACCTGGTTGAGAGGCTTACCCTTAAATGAAGTCTCCCTGTCTGGCGATACCTTCCACCACTTGCCCCGCCCAGACCTCCGTGGTGACAGTGTGGCTCTCATCACTAAATCACACCTTGGTCTGTCCCCCGACTCCTCCGGCACTTTCTCTTTCTTCGAACATCTTACCTTATTCCACCCCCTCACCTCTCATTTAAAATTCTCTCGTTCTTTACCGCCCCCACCCAAGTATTTTTTCGCTACTTTCCTCTCTCTGCCTCTGAACCAAACGACTACTCATCCTCGGTGATTTCAACTTCCATCTCAATTCATCATGCTCTCCTCTGAGTTCACTCGCCTCCTGTCCTCTCTTAATCTCTCTCTCTCTCTCTCTCTCTCTCTCTCTCTCCATGTAAACATTGCAACCCATATTCACGGCCAGCTCCTCCACCTTGCCATCTCTCGTGGCCTCGCTACTCCCATTGTGCCAATCGCCATCTCTGATCACTTCCTCATATCGCTCTCCACACACATCCCCCTTCCACCCCCCAACCCCCTGCAATCCTATCTCCTTCTGTGTCCGCCCCTGGAAAAAACTCACACCCGACTCTCTTGCAACTGCACTTGTGAACTCCCAACAGTCCAGCCTTTGACCCTCTATTCACCATGACATCTCTGCAGCTACCGATCTTCACAATCATACCCTCACCACCACCTTTGATGCCCTAGTCCCTGTTAAAACAGTTACTCTCTCTCACCCTGGCCATCCTCTCTGATACAGCCTTGATCTTTGCTCCCTTAAGTCCAAGGGACGTAGATTTGAACGGATATGGCGGACAATTGGTTTAGCCATTCACCATCAGATCTGGTTGGATCTGGAATGGAAAGATAAACCCTGGCTTCTATTCACCACTGCTAACGATCTTTTTAAACCCCTCTCCCCAGTCTCCACTTTCACCTCCGACAATATGTGAGGAGCTCATGGACTTCTTTGTCTCTAAGATTCAGACTATCCTTTCGGTCCCCTCTGCCTCTTCTCTTTCCTCTCCGAGACCACTGGGCCAAACTTCCTCTAAGGAAGCCTCCTGCCCTAGCTCTGACCTCACATCTTTCTCCAGTTCCTCTCTGATCTCCCTACATGACCTTTCTGAGCTCATCCTATCCATGACAGCCACTTCCTGCTCCCTCGACCCTATTCCTACCAAACTGCTGACCACCCAACCTCCTTTTCTGGCTTACATGTTAGCTGACATTGTTAACGGTTCTCTCTCCTCGGGTACTGCCCCCCTCTCCTCAAAAAGCAAACCTCGACCCCTCCGTCCTTGCAAACTATCGCCCCAACTCCAACCTCCCTTTCCACTCCAAAGTTCTTGAACATGCTGTCGCCTCCCAAATCCGTGCCCGTCTTTCCCGCAATTCCAGGTTTGAATCCCTCCAATCCAGTTTCCGCACCTGCCACAGTACCGAAACGGCTCTCATCAAAGTCACAAATGACATCCTTTGTGACTGTGACAAAGGCAAACTATCCCTCCTCGTCCTTCTTAACCTGTCTGCAGCCTTTGACACAGTTGACTACTCTTATCATTCTCCAACGCCTCATTCTTATCTATCTAATCATAGCCAGAGAATCACATGCAACGGCTTCTCTCCCCACCCTCGCATCGTTACCTCTGGTGTCCCCCAAGGATCTATCTTTGGGCCCCTCCTATTTCTCATCTAAATGCTGCCCCTTGGCGATATCATCTGGAAACACGGTGTCAGTGATGACGCCCAGCTCTACCTCATGACCGCTTCACTCGACCCATCCACGGTCTCTAAATTGTAAGACTACTTGTCTGACATCCAGTTCTGGATGAGCAGAAATTTTCTCCAGTTGAATATTGGGAAGACCGAAGCCACTGTTTTTGGTCTTCGCCACAAACTCCATTCCCTTGCCACTGATTCCATCCCTCTCCCGAACTTCTGTCTGAGGCTCAACCAGACTGTTTGCAACCTTGGTGTCATATTTGACTCTGAAATTAGCTTTCAACCACATATCCGCAACATAACTAACACCGCCTTTTTCCACCTCCGTAACATTGCCCGTCTCTGCTCATCTGTTGCTGAAGCCCTCATCCATGTCTTTGTTATCTCTAGACTTGATGATTCCAACGCACTCCTGGCTGGCCTCCCACATTCTACCCTACGTAAACGAGAGGTGATCCAAAACACGGCTGCCTGTGTCCCAACTCGCACCAAGTCCTGCTCACCCATCACCCCTGTGCTCGCTGACCTACATTGGCTTCCGATGAAGCAATGCCTCGATTTCAAAATTCTGATCCTTATTATCGAATCCCTCCATGTCCTCACCCCTTCCTATCTCTGTAATCTCCTCCACCCCCACAACCCCCGAGATGTCTGCACTCCTCTTATTCTGCCCTCCCGAGCATCTAATCGCTCAACCATTGGTGGCCGTGCCTTCTGTTGCCTAGGCCCCAAGCTCTGGAACTCCCTGCCCAAACCTCTCTACCTCTCTTTCCTCTTTCAAGACGCTCCTTAAAACCTACCTCTTTGACCAAACCTTTGGTCACCTGTGCTAATTTCGACTTGTGTCGCTCGGTTTCAAATTTGTTTTGCATAATACTCCTGTGAAGTGTCTTGGGATGTTTCACTACGTTAAAGGCGCTGTACAAATACAAGTTGTTGTTGCATATGAAGTATTTTGAAACATTTCTGAGATGCGATAAGGTACCATCTTCACATAAGCCTCTCTTGTCGGAATCAACACTCTGGGAGCAGTGGCTTTAAGAACACCACACAGCTCCCTATTGGAGCGGGCAATCTCTTTGAAAGCTGTACTTAGATGAAACCTTTAATTCATTATCCTCGGACTGGGAGTGTACCTGCGGCTGCTCCACTGCTGGAAGCTTTCCTACATCAGCAGTAGACCCTGTGTATAAAGCGGACTTTGTACAGAGGCTGGCTGGCCTGGGGTTCAAATCCAACTGCACTAATGGGATTGAAGTCTCGTTTTTCCGCTGGCTGTAAGCCTCCTTTATGAGAGAGATTAGGGATCGTCTTAATCCAGACTAAGCCCAAAGCTCAAAATGGCCCCAAATAGAGCAATCTTAGCAAGATTCAACAGGATGTGTGTTGTGGAAAAATGTCACACTGTTACACTTTGAAACGTATAAAATTGTTAAGGGGCTTGACAGGGGAGATTTTGGGAGGATGTTCCTTTGGCTTGTGGGGTGGGGGGGCGGAGGTGGGGGGTTTAGATATCGGGGTCAAAGTTTCAAAATAAGGGGTCGGCCATTTAGGACTGAGATGAAGAGAAATTTCTTTACTCAAAGGGTTCTTTGACAATCTCTCCCCAAGAGAGCTGTGGATGCTGAGTTGTTGAGTGTATTCAAGACTGAGATCACAGATTTTTGGATACTACGGGAACCAAGGGATATAGAGATAGTGCGGGAAAGTGGACTTAAGGTAGAGGATCAGCCATGATCTTACTCAATGGTGGAGCAGGTTCGAGGAAACGTGTGGCCTCCTCCTAATATTTCTTATGTTCTTATGCTACAGTAAGTGAAACTGCTTTGAGGCTGGCACTGAGGAACAATGAGAGCTTTACTCTGTATCTAACCCGTGTTGTACCTGCCCTGGGAGTGTTTGATGGGACAGTGTAGAGGGAGCTTTACTCTGTATCTAACCCCGTGCTGTACCTGCCCTGGGAGTGTTTGATGGGGCAGTGTAGAGGGAGCTTTACTCTGTATCTAACCCGTGCTGTACCTGCCCTGGGAGTGTTTGATGGGACAGTGTAAAGGGAGCTTTACTCTGTATCTAACCCGTGTTGTACCTGCCCTGCGAGTGTTTGATGGGACAGTGTAGAGGGAGCTTTACTCTGTATCTAACCCCGTGCTGTACCTGTCCTGGGAGTGTTTGATGGGACAGTGTAGAGGAAGCTTTACTCTGTATCTAACCCCGTGCTGTACCTGTCCTGGGAGTGTTTGATGGGACAGTGTAGAGGGAGCTTTACTCTGTATCTCACCCGTGTTGTACCTGCCCTGGGAGTGTTTGATGGGACAGTGTAGAGAGAGCTTTACTCTGTATCTAACCCAGTGCTGTACCTGCCCTGGGAGTGTTTGATGGGACAGTGCAGAGAGAGCTTTACTCTGTATCTAACCCGTGTTGTACCTGCCCTGGGAGTGTTTGATGGGACAGTGTAGAGAGAGCTTTACTCTGTATCTAACCCCGTGCTGTACCTGCCCTGGGAGTGTTTGATGGGACAGTGCAGAGGGAGCTTTACTCTGTATCTCACCCATGTTGTACCTGCCCTGGGAGTGTTTGATGGGACAGTGTAGAGGGAGCTTTACTCTGTATCTCACCCGTGTTGTACCTGCCCTGGAGTGTTTGATGGGGCAGTGTAGAGGGAGCTTTACTCTGTATCTCACCCGTGTTGTACCTGCCCTGGGAGTGTTTGATGGGACAGTGTCGAGGGAGCTTTACTCTGTATCTAACCCTGTATTGTACCTGCCCTGGAGTGTTTGATGGGGCAGTGTAGAGGGAGCTTTACTCTGTATCTAACCCTGTGTTGTACCTGCCCTGGAGTGTTTGATGGGACAGTGTAGAGGGAGCTTTACTCTGTATCTAACCCGTGTTGTACCTGCCCTGCGAGTGTTTGATGGGACAGTGTAGAGGGAGCTTTACTCTGTATCTAACCCCGTGCTGTACCTGTCCTGGGAGTGTTTGATGGGACAGTGTAGAGGGAGCTTTACTCTGTATCTAACCCTGTGTTGTACCTGCCCTGGAGTGTTTGATGGGACAGTGTAGAGGGAGCTTTACTCTGTATCTAACCCGTGTTGTATCTGCCCTGGAGTGTTTGATGGGGCAGTGTAGAGGGAGCTTTACTCTGTATCTAACCCGTGTTGTATCTGTCCTGGGAGTGTTTGATGGGACAGTGTAGAGGGAGCTTTACTCTGTATCTAACCCGTGTTGTACCTGCCCTGCGAGTGTTTGATGGGACAGTGTAGAGGGAGCTTTACTCTGTATCTAACCCCGTGCTGTACCTGCCCTGGGAGTGTTTGATGGGACAGTGTAGAGGGAGCTTTACTCTGTATCTCACCCATGTTGTACCTGCCCTGGGAGTGTTTGATGGGACAGTGTAGAGGGAGCTTTACTCTGTATCTCACCCGTGTTGTACCTGCCCTGGAGTGTTTGATGGGGCAGTGTAGAGGGAGCTTTACTCTGTATCTCACCCGTGTTGTACCTGCCCTGGGAGTGTTTGATGGGACAGTGTAGAGGGAGCTTTACTCTGTATCTAACCCTGTATTGTACCTGCCCTGGAGTGTTTGATGGGGCAGTGTAGAGGGAGCTTTACTCTGTATCTAACCCTGTGTTGTACCTGCCCTGGAGTGTTTGATGGGACAGTGTAGAGGGAGCTTTACTCTGTATCTAACCTGTGTTGTACCTGCCCTGGAGTGTTTGATGGGGCAGTGTCGAGGGAGCTTTACTCTGTAGCTAACCCTGTATTGTACCTGCCCTGGAGTGTTTGATGGGGCAGTGTAGAGGGAGCTTTACTCTGTATCTAACCCTGTATTGTACCTGCCCTGGAGTGTTTGATGGGGCAGTGTAGAGGGAGCTTTACTCTGTATCTAACCCTGTGTTGTACCTGCCCTGGGAGTGTTTGATGGGACAGTGTAGAGGGAGCTTTACTCTGTATCTCACCCGTGCGGTACCTGCCTTGGGAGTGTTTGATGGGACAGTGTAGAGGGAGGTTTACTCTGTATCTAACCCCGTGCTGTACCTGCCCTGGGAGTGTTTGATGGGACAGTGTAGAGGGAGCTTTACTCTGTATCTAACCCCGTGCTGTACCTGCCCTGGGAGTGTTTGATGGGGCAGTGTAGAGGGAGCTTTACTCTGTATCTAACCCGTCCTGTACCTGCCCTGGGAGTGTTTGATGGGGCAGTGTAAAGGGAGCTTTACTCTGTATCTAACCCCGTGCTGTACCTGCCCTGGGAGTGTTTGATGGGGCAGTGTAGAGGGAGCTTTACTCTGTATCTAACCCGTCCTGTACCTGCCCTGGGAGTGTTTGATGGGGCAGTGTAAAGGGAGCTTTACTCTGTATCTAACCCTGTGCTGTACCTGCCCTGGGAGTGTTTGATGGGACAGTGTAGAGGGAGCTTTACTCTGGTCATTATCTTCTTGTTGTCTGTGGCATCATTGTGCAAAATGGCTGCCACATTTCCTAAATTACATCAGTGACTACACCTCCAAACGTACTTCATTGGCTGTAATGCGCTTTGGGACATCCGGAGGTCGTGGCAGGTGCTGTAGAAATGCAAGTCTTTCTTTTTCCTTTGCCTTTCTGGGTTTGTGTGTTGTCGGCGAGGACAGAATTGAGACTACCGAGGAAGTCTCCGCCCCCTCCTCTAATTGGCGGAGTCATGCTGACTGTAGCTAATGAGGGAAGGATAACTGGGTCGTGGGGGCTACTGGTATTGTATGAACCACACTGAAGCATGAGTCACTGACTTTAGGGAGGTAAAGGGGGGTTAGAATTTCTGCTACCCATGTCATCTGTCCGAGGGGTGGCTGTGGTCCAAATTAGGACTTCTATCTGGTTTTGACCAAACAAGGCAGAGGATTGTATTCCCAATGGGAGAATGACAGGAAAATAATTCTGTTCATGTATTCCTTTTCAGGCAGAGAATTTTTCAAGGTGTTGCGATGTTAACCATGTTTTAGTTGCCATCTAGTTTGCAAGTCACAGTTGTGTAGCAATGCTCCCGTATCTCATGGTTAATCACCTTACGCTCTGAGCCATTTCTTTAACGAGAGTTATAGAAAATATAAGTTGCTGTTTGATTAGAACAAGTGGTTTATTGTGCTCAGTAACCCGGTGTTTACACTGCTCGAAACGTTCTGCACAGCTGTGATACTAAATTATGAAATGATGCGACAAGTTAGACAGAAAGACTCTTTCCAGTCGCTGAGGAGGCAGGAATGAGGGGCCAGAGATACAAAATTTAATGCAAGAGATTAAGAAGGGCAGGAGAAACTTCTTCACACAAAGGGCGGGAAAGCAGAGTGAGATAGAAGATGAGCTATGATATTGAATGGCAGAGCAGGCTCAAGGGGCTGACTGGCGTACTCCTGATCCGATGCAAGGCTGTGGAATTCGCTTCCAGGGTTCGTGGTTGAGGCGTAACCTTTGTCTACATTCAAGGTTAGATTGGATAGGTGGATGAATGGAAAGGGTTGAAGGGATACGGGAACAGGGTGGGTAAATGTGCTCGCGGGGACGGTAAGTGCCACCATTTACTCGTTGGACCGAATGGACTGTTTCTGTATTCCATCTTCTGCGTACTTGCAATTTACTGGATAAGAACATAAGAAACAGGAGCAGGAGCAGGCCATACGGCCCCTCGAGCCTGCTCCGCCATTTAATACGATCATGGCTGATCCGATCATGGACTCAGGTCCACTTCCCCGCCCGCTCCCCATAACCCCTTATTCCCTTATTGGTTAAGAAACTGTCTATCTCAGTCTTAAATTTATTCAATGTCACAGCTTCCACAGCTCTCTGAGGCAGAGAATTCCAGAGATTTACAACCCTCTGAGAAAATAAATTTCTTCTCATCTCAGTTTTAATCTAAGATTATGCCTCCTAGTTCTAGTCTCCCCCATCAGTGGAACCATTCTCTCTGCATCCACCTTGTCAAGCCCCTTCATAATCTAATACGTTTCGATAAGATCACCTCTCAATCTTCTGAATTCCAATGAGTAGAGGCTCAACCTACTCAACCTTTCCTCATAACTCAACCCCCTCATCTCCGGAATCAACCTAGTGAACCTTCTCTGAACTGCCTCCAAAGCAAGTATATCGTTTCGTAAATATGGAAACCAAAACTGCACGCAGTATTCCAGGTGTGGCCTCACCAATACCCTGAAAACTGTAGCAAGACTTCCCTGCTTTTATACTCCATCCTCTTTGAAATAAATGCCAAGATTCCATTGGCCTTCCTGATCACTTGCTGTACCTGCATACTAACCTTTTGTGTTTCATACACAAGTAACCCCCAGGTCCCGCTGTACTGTAGCACTTTGCAATCTTTCTCTATTTAAATAATAACTCGCTCTTTGATTTTTTTTCTGCCAACATGCATGACCTCACACTTTCCAACATTATACTCCATCTGCCAAATTTTTGCCCACTCACTTAGCCTGTCTATGTCCTTTTGCAGATTTTGTGTGTCCTCCTCACACATTGCTTTTCCTCCCATCTTTGTATCGTCAGTAAACTTGGCTACGTTACACTCCGTCCCTTCTTCCAAGCCGTTAATATAGATTGTAAATAGCTGGGGTACCAGCACTGATCCCTGCGGCACCCCACTAGTTACTGATTGCCCACCCGAGAATGAACCATTTATCCCGACTCTGTTTTCTGTTCGTTAGCCAATCCTCTATCTATGCTAATATATTACCCCCAACCCCATGAACTTTTATCTTGTGCAGTAATCTTGTCACATGCCTTCTGGGAGTTTGTCAAAACATGACTTCCCCTTCATAAATCCATGCTGACTCTGCCTGACCGAATTATGTTTTTCCAAATGTCCTGCTACTGCTTCTTTAATAATGGACTCCAACATTTTCCCAACCACAGATGTTAGGCTAACTGGTTGATAGTTTCCTGCTTTTTGTCTGCCTCCTACTTCTAAGACCCCAGGATGTAAGCCATCAGGTCCAGGTGATTTACCTGCCTTTAATCCCATTATCTTACTGAGTACCACCTCCTTAGTAATTGTGATTGTGTTAAGTTCCTCCCCCTATAGTCCCTTGACTATCCACTGGGATATTGTTCGTGTCCTCTACCGTAAAGACGGATACAAAATATTCTGAGTTTCTGCCATCTCCATGTTCCCCATTACTAATTCTCTGGTCTCGTCCTCTAAGGGACCAACATTTACTTTAGCCACTCTTTTCCTTTTTATATACCTAGAGAAACTTTTGCTATCTGTTTTTATATTTTGTGCTAGTTTATTGTCATAGTCTATCTTCCCTTTCTTAATCATTTTTTAAGTCATTCTTTGCTGGCTTTTAAAAGCTTCCCAATCTTCTGTCCTCCCACTAGTTTTGGCCACTTTGTATGCCCTTGTTTTTAATTGGATACCGTCCTTTATTTCTTTAGTTAGCCACGGATGGCTATCTTTTCTCTTACGCCCTTTCCTCCTCACTGGAATATATTTTTCTTAAGAGTTGTGAAATATCTCCTTAAATGTACACCACTGTTCATCAACCGTCCTACACTTTAATCTATTTTCCCAGTCCACTTTACCCAACTCTGCCCTCACCTTCAAAGTCTCCTTTATTGAAGCTTAGTACGCTGGTTAGAAATCCAACTTTCTCACCCTCCATCTGAATTTGAAATTCAATCATGCTATGATTACTCATTCCAATGGGATCCTTTACTCGGAGATTGTTTATTCATCCTGTCTCATTACACAGGACCAGATCTAAGATAGCCTGCCACCTGGTTGGTTCCGTTACATACTGCTCGAGGAACCTGTCCCTTACGCACTCTATGAACTCTTCCTCAAGACTACCCTGACCAGTTTGATTTGTCCAATCAATATGAAGGTTAAAATCACCCATGATTATTGCTGTTCACTTTTTACAAGTCCTCACTATTTCATGGTTTATGCTCCGGCCAACAGAGTTGTTACTGTTAGGGGGCCTATAGACAACGCCCACCAGCGACTTTTTCCCCTTATTATTCCTTATCTCCACCCAAACTGTTTCAACATCCTGATCATTTGAGCCAATATCGTTTCTCACTATTGCAGTGATTCCATCCTCTATCAATAGAACTACCCCACCTCCTTTTCCTTTCTGTCTGTCCTTCCGGATTGTCAAATACCCCTGAATATTTAATTCTACCATGCCACATTGGCTGGTCTCATTCCTGAGTTGGCCTTTTGAGGAGAGATTGAGTAGAATGGGCCTATATTCTCTGGAGCTCAGAAGAATGACTGGTGATCTCTGTGAAACGTATAAAATTCTTACATGGCTTTACAGGGTAGATGCGAAGAGGTTGTTTCCCCTGGTTGGAGAATCTAGGACTAGGGGGCACAGTCTCAGGCTAAGGGGGCGGCCATTTAAGACTGAGATGAGGAGAAATTTCTTCACCCAGAGGGTTATGAATCTTTGGAATTCTCTGCTCCAGAAGGATGCTGAATCGTTGAGTATATTCAAGGCTGAGATCGACAGAAGGGAATCAAGGGATATGGGGATCGGGCGGGAAGGTGAAATTGGGGTCGAAAGATCAGCCATGACCTTATTCTAGAGCAGGCTCTAGAGGACGATTGGCCGACTCCTGCTCTTAATTCTTCTGTTCATATGTCTCGTGCTTGGAAAACCCTGAGAGAGAGAGAGAGAGAGAGAGACAGTCAGAAGTTCATTCAGCAGGTTTCATGGTTCCTCCTCTTATTGCAGGGACGATGATGACATTAATGATGTTGCCTCAATGGCTGGAGTTAACCTGAGCGAGGAGAGTGCCAACATTCTGGCCACCAACTCCGATTTGGTTGGAACGCACATTCGCTCGTGTAAAGACGAAGCATTTCTGGCCAGCGGCCCTCTGCACAAACGCATCCTAGAAACGGGTAAGTGGGGCTTCGGTCTCCATTGGATCGAAGCTCATTCAGATCAGCTTTTATGTACACCACCCCAAAAGACACATAAAATCCATGCTCCTTGGACAAGGCAAAAGTCAACAGCACACAACTGTCCGGCAAACTTCACACCTTTGTGTGACTGGCGACAAGAAGATGTTCGTTCTCATGTCAGCCAGTATGTCATGTCGTGGTGAAATTGCTCCTCCAGTGCTGAGACTTTAGTAACATTCTCGTATCGAGCTCCAGCCCTGACCCTCCACAGACTTATTTTAGATCTCCGACCTCTGTAGCTATCCGATTGGGCTGTTTCCATTTCTAAATCAGCAGTGGGAGCTAGGATTGAAGAATCTGCATGAAGAGGTGGCACTTACTCTGTATCTAACCCGTGCTGTACCTGCCCTGGGAGTGTTTGATGGGACAGTGTAGAGGGAGCTTTACTCTGTATCTAACCCCGTGCTGTACCTGCCCTGGGAGTGTTTGATGGGACAGTGTAGAGGGAGCTTTACTCTGTATCTAACCTGTGCTGTACCTGCCCTGGGAGTGTTTGATGGGACAGTGTAGAGGGAGCTTTACTCTGTATCTAACCCGTGCTGTACCTGCCCTGGGAGTGTTTGATGGGACAGTGTAGAGGGAATTTTACTCTGTATCTAACCTGTGCTGTACCTGCCCTGGGATGTTTGATGGGCAGTGTTCGATGACTGCACTGCGTGTATGAAATGGTACGTGTTCCATTTCCCATCGCTCACCTCAATGAGCACAAAATTCACCAAAAGAAAGGTTTAATATAAAAATTGAACAAGAAAAAGTGTACCCTTCAAATAAATCCAGCTTTCCTCAGGGTGTATATTTTAATCTTCGGATGACTACCTTAATTTGCCAATTAAAATGTTATTTTTTTCTTCGAATGTAATGTTCCTTTAATTTACCTCATTCTATACCTGTGATACAAATGCATTTTAATTTTGCTGTGATCTAATTAAGGTGTATGCACCCTTTGGTGGGTTGAAGCTGTGTTTACTTCCATCATCGTGTTTGGTTGTTTTGTCATTATTCTGTGTAAATGGCACAGATCAGATTGGGTACTCTGTCCGTTTTTCTCCAACCTCATCCCAGGGAGCTTCATACTGTTCCTGCGGTGCAGCTCTGCAGAGTCCAAAGGTCAAGTTCCACCCGTACACTGATGATACCCAGCACTCGCTCACCAGCACCTCTTTCGACCCTCCATTGTCTCTGATTAGTGATTCTGCTTGTCCAACATCCAGTACTGGATGAGCAGAAATTTCTTCCAACTAAATATTGTGAAGACCAAATCCATCGTCTTCAGTCCCCGCCGCAAACTCCGCTCCCTGGCCACCGACTCCATCGCTTTCCCGAGGCTGAACCAGCCTACTTACCCTGAGATGAGCTTCCGGCCTCTCCGTCATCAAGACCACCTATTTCCACCTCCGTAACATCGCCCGACTCTGCCCCTGCCTCAGCTCATCTGCAGCTGAAATCCTCATCCATGCCTTTGTTACCTCGACTTGACTATTCCAATGCTCTCCTGGCCAGCCTCCCATCTTCCACACAATATGAACTTAAGCCCATCCAAAACTCTGCTGCCTGTATCCTAACTAACATCAAGTCCCCTTCACCCATCACCCCTGTGCTCGCCAACCTACATTGTCCCAGTCAAGCAACGCCTCGAATTTTAAAATCTCATCCTTGTTTCAAATCCCTCCATGGCCTCGCACCTCCCTTTCTCTGTAACCTCCTCCACCCCGACAATCCTCCAACAACTTTGTGCTCCTGCAATTCTAGCCTCTTGCGTATCTCTGATTTTAATCACTCCACCATTGACGAGCGTGCCTTCAGTTGTCTCGATCTTTAGCTTGAGAACTCCCACCCTAAACCTCTCTGCCTCTCTTTCCTCCTTCAAGATGCTCCTTAACACCTACCTCTTTTCTGTCCTAATACCTCCTTATGTGGCTCAGTGTCAGATTCCTTTTGGGAACGTTCCTGTGAAATGCCTTGGGACGTTTTACTACATTAAAGGCAGTATATAAATGCAAGTTGTTGTTGTCTACTAGGGTGGCTGTGTGGAGGATGAGATCCCCGACATTGCTCAGGGGGCCGTGTAGCGAGGAGAGACTGTGGACCAGGTTGGGATCGCTGGGGTTGAGACTCTGTTGGAAAGTGTTGCCCAATGGAAATTGCTGACTATCCACAGCTGTGTCTATGACAGCACCATTTTAGTAGAAAGGGCCTTCGATACATTCACACACTTCAGGTGAATGGGCTGCACGTGTCCATTTACTGAAATATCTCCCACCATCAAGTAACCGAGGAAGTAAAGCACTCATTGCTCAAAAACACCCGCACACTCTGCTTTTCATCTGACGATATTACCCACAAGCACACACAAAGGTTAAAATATATGCGAATGAGTATGGAGATCACGTGATCAAACAACCCTGTCTATCACTCATTTGTTTATATTATCAGAAATGCAATTCGCCACATCTGGATCTCCATTGGATTCCCAATATTGGACAATACTGTTTTTGGAGGATGGATACTCTGGGGGTTGGGCTGGGGCTCTGGGGTGTTGGCGGGGTGGGGGTGAGTGGGTGGGCATTGTGGAAAGATGCCATGCAGGGATGGATTTGTTGGGGGGGCGGGGGGGAAGGCTCTGTACATGGGTGGATTTGTTGGGGGCGGGGGGGTGCATATATATTTTGTGATTGAGGCAGGGCTCCTGCTATGTACTGTGACCGTCCTTCAGGCCATCTATCTGATGGGGGAGGGACATCACAACCAAGTGTAATCCTGTTCACACCTGACACCCATCCTCCGTCTCTCGCTTGCTCGATGAGTGTGACTGAATAGCAGTGAGGAGGGGGGAAACCGGGCTGATTTCCACCCACACACCCCTCCCAAAGGCCCTTTCTTACTCCACATGTGCAATCGGGTGTTGGACCTCGCCGAACCCGGGATGGAATGCGGCGTTTAGTTCGCAGCTCCTGAACCTGGTTGGCATCAGTGGCTCGATTTAACGCAAGACAGTGAACTAACACGGCTGTGGAGGAGCAACTGCTGTGACTTTCTCAGATTTTTGCCGCCGGTATATAGAATCATAGAATGATACAGCACAGAGGGAGGACATTCGGCCCATCATGCCCGTGCCGGCTCTTTGAATAGCGTTCCAATCAGTCCCACTCCCCCCGCTCTTTCCCCATAGTTCTGCAAGTTTTTCCCCTTGTATTTATCCAATTCCCTTTTGAAAGTTCCTATTGAATCTGCTTCCACCGCTCTTTCAGGCCGTGCATTTCAGATCACAACAACTCATTGTAGATAAATGTGAGGTTATCCACTTTGGTGGCAAAAACAGGAAGGCAGAATATTATCTGAATGGCGGCAGATTAGGAAAAGGGGAGGTGCCACGAGATCTGGGTGTCATGGTACATCAGTCATTGAAAGTTGGCATACAGGTACAGCAGGCGGTGAGGAAGACAAATGGCATATTGGCTTTCTTAGCTGGGGATTTGAGTATAGGAGCAGGGAGGTCTTGCTGCAGTTGTACAGGGCCTTGGTGAGGCCACATCTTGAATATTGTGTACAGTTTTGGTCTTCGAATCTGAGGAAGGACATTCTTGCTATTGAGGGAGTGCAGCGAAGGTTCACCAGACTGATTCCTGGGATGACAGGACTGACATATGAAGAAAGACTGGATCAACTAGGCTTAAATTCACTGGCATTTAGAAGAATGAGAGGGGATCTCATAGAAACATATAAAATTCTGACAGGATTGGACAGGTTAGATTGAGGAAGAATGTTTCCGATGTTGGGGAAGTCCAGAACTAGGGGTCACAGTCTAAGGATAAGGGGTAAACCATTGAGGACCGAGATGAGGAGAAACTTCTTCACTCAGAGAATTGTGAACCTGTGGAATTCTCTACCACAGAAAGTTGTTGAGGCCAGTTCGTTAGATATATTCAAAAGGGTGTTAGATGTGACCCTTACGACTAAAGGGATCAAGGGGTATGGAGAGAAAGCAGGAATGGGGTACTGAAGTTGCATGATCAGCCATGATCATATTGAATGGTGGTGCAGGCTCGAAGGACCGAAAGGCCTACTCCTGCACCTATTTTCTATGTTTCTATGTTGTGTAAAAGAAAAATTTTCATAACATAAGAATTAGGAGCAGAAGTCGGCCATTTGGCCCCTTGAGCCTGCTCTGCCATTCAATGAGATCACGGCTGATCTTCCACTTCAACTCTACTTTCCTGCACTGTCCCCATGTCCCTTGATTCCCTTAATATCCAAAAACATATCGAACTCTGTCTTGACTGTACTCAACGACTGAGCCTCAACAGCCCTCGGGTAGAGAATTCCAAAGATTCACCATTCTCTGAGTGAAGAAGTTTCTTCTCATCTCAGTCCTAAATGGCCTACCCTTTATTCTGAGACTGTGACCCCTGGTTCTAGACTCCTCAGCCAGAGGAAACATCCTCCTTGCATCTACCCTGTCAAGCCCTGTAAGAATCTTGTATTTTTCAATGAGATCACCTCTCATTCTTCTAAACTCTAGAGAATACAGGTCGACTCAATCTCTCCTCATAGGACAATTCCCCCATCCCCGGAATCAGTGTGCTGAACCTTTGTTGCATTCCCTCAATGGCAAGTATATCCTTCCTTAGATAAGGAGACCAAAACTGTACACAATACTCCAAATGCTGTAGCGATACCTACCCTCATATGGCTCAGAGACGTGGACCATATACAGTAGACACCTCAAATTGCTGGAGAAATACTCCCAACGTTGTCTCCGCAAGATCCTGCAAATCCCCTGGGAGGATAGACGCACCAACGTCAGTGTTCTTAATCAGGCCAACATCCCCAGCATCAAAGCACTGACCACACTTGACCAACTCCGTTGGGCAGGCCACATCGTCTACATGCTCGACACAAGACTCCCAAAGCAAGCGCTCTACTTGGAACTCCTCCACGGCAAGTGATCCCCAGGTGGGTAGAGGAAACGTTTCAAGGGCGTCCTCAAAGCCGCCTTAATAAAGTGCAACTTCCCCACCGACACCGGGGAGTCTCTGGCCAAAGACCGCCCTAATTGGAGGAAGAGCATCCGGGAGGGCGCTGAGCACCTCGAGCCTCGTCGCCGAGAGCATGCAGAAAACAAGCGCAGGCAGCGGAAGGAGCGTGCGGCAAACCAGACTCCCCACCCACCCTTTCCTTCAGCGATTGTCTATCCCATCTATAACAGAGACTGTAATTCCCGTATTGGACTGTACAGTCACCTGAGAACTTAGAGTGGAAGCAAGTCTTCTTCCATTTCGAGGGACTGCCTATGATGATGTTGATAGAATTGCAGTCAGACATCGTTACTTATATACTCAAATCCTCTTGTAATAAACAATAACAACGTATTTATATAGCGCCTTTAATGGAGTGAAACGTCCCAATAAAGGCCAATATACCATTTGCTTTCTTAATTGCTTGCTGTAGTTGCATGTTAACTTTCAGTGATTGGTGTACAAGGACACCCAGGTCCCTCTGAACAACAACATTTCCCAATCTCCCACCATTTAAAAATACTGTGTTCCTACCAAAGTGGATAACTTCATATTTCTCCACATTATATTCCATTTGCCAATTGCGCCAATTACCTTAAATCTGTGCCCTCTGGTTACCGACCCTCCTGCCAGCGGAAACACTTTCTCCTTATTTACTCGATCAAAACCCTTCAGGATTTTGAAAACCTCTATTAAATCTCCCCTTGACCTTCTCTGCTCCACGGAGAACAACCCCAGCTTCTTTTGTCTATCCTTGTAACTGAAGTCCCGCATCCCTGGTATATTGTACTCTGGTTGTGAAGTACGGATATTAAAAGAGGCACTGGTGAAATCTATTTTGATAAAAGTTATTTTATATCCTGTGGAATCTTCCCACATAAGTGTCGATGTATTGAAGCCTGAGCAGTCAGGCAGATCTCCTGTACTGGAGAACAGCACGTGGAGGGTGGGTGAAACAGGAATTTATTTTTTCCTTTGTGTTGGAAGTCACGTGAGATTGAAAAGTATTTTCCCCCCAACTTGCCTGGAGCAAGGTTTCCCAGGTGGCAAGTTAAATACAGCAATGGGCGCTAAGGGTTGTGAAATGTCTGAACATTGTAAGATGGCAGGCGAAGGACTGTAAAGCAAGATCCCATTGCTGTCAAACTGCTAACAAAGACGATATAAACTGCCAACCTGCTGTTTTTGAAACATCCCAGTCAACAGCTCGCAAACCTACATTGTGCCGGATGTGAAAACAATGGGGCCCCAAGTTTCCACATGATTTGCTCCTGATTTTTAGGAGCAACTGGTGTAGAACGGAGTATCTTAGAAATCGGAATTCTCCACATTTAGTTTTCTGCAGTTCTCGTCAGGTAGAACAGTTTCACTTTGGAACAGAATTTTTTTTTCAAAAGGGGGCGTGTCCGGCCACTGACGCCTGATTTGAAAGTTTCCACAGTGAAAACGTACTCCAAACTAACTTAGAATGGAGTAAGTGAAGATTTTTGTACGCTTGAAAAAACCTTGTCTACACTTTAAAAAATCAGGCGCAGGTTACAAATTAAGCGTCGGGAAAGAGGTGGGGGCGGGGGGGAAGGGAAGTCATTAAATTCTACAATCAATCCTTAGTTATACTTATACAAATATTATACAAATAAATCCAACCTGAATAAAAATTTATAAGCAAATAAACCATGTTCCTACCTGTGTGAAAGTGCTTCAGGCAGGCCTTTCAGGCAGCGATATGGTGTCAGTGTCTCGTCTCGACGGCAGGCAGCAAGCAGCCTTCGAGCTGAGCTGCGGTGCTTGAGGCAGGCCTTCATTCCCCGCGAAGATGCAGCACCCGGACGGACTTGAGGCCATTCGGCCATGGGATTGCAGCGGCGTCAGTGGCTGGCCGGGAGCCGAAGAAAGAACAGCAGCAGCCTTGGAGCTGTGAGGGAGACTGACTGAGACCATTTGGACAGGGAGAGGCAGCCACATCGACATCTTTATATTTAAATTTGCAGAATGGGTGCACCACATATTATGCAATGGTTTGCTTCCTCATGCAAGAAATTCTTTGTTCTTGGTGGAAGTTGATCCATTGCAAAGTTGAATTGGCACTTTTATTTCTCCAAACACACAGTCCTTAATTTGCAGGCACCGGTTCTGCAAGTTTAGCAGTGAAAAGCTGAACTCACTGATTTCAGCAGTCGATTTATTCAGCAGTGCTGCTAAAAGCACTCCCTCACCCACAGAAATATCAAGAAAATTAAAATACAAGCCTTTGCAGGGGTTCAAGAAACAAATCTTCACTTTTTCTGCAGTACTTTTAAAAATGGCCGAGTGCCAATGTTTACTTCAGACTGCGCGAACGCTCCAACGCGCACGCGTAGGGTTGCCGGCACCAAGAAGCCTCATTTCAATTGTACCCGCCCCCTCCTACTTACAAAATCGGCGCGAGTGGTAGGCTCCGCCCCCTGTGCGCCGCGCCAAGCAGACATCGAGCTCCAAGGAGCTCGAGAATACCGCACTTTTTTTCCGGCGCCGTTTTTGGCGCGAAAAACAGGCACCCAGCTCTGAGGTGCGCCTTTTTCACCGTGTGTGGAAACTTGGGGCCAATATAACTTCAATGGATTAATAGATGGAGCAGTGTGTACAGAGTTGTGGAACTTGGCAACATACAATTCTGGACATTGAATTCTTTGTTGAAGCTGAGTCCTTTCCCCTGTCCTCAGCACGGGAGCTCGGCCCCACTGCAAACTACCTCCACAGTAAACGTTCTGATCCCTGTGCTCTCCTGCTCCGGTTTGGATTCCTTTCAGAGGTGTTGGATGGCATGGAGCCGTGCCGATTCTGGTCCCTTTCCTTTTCTGAGTTCCAGGCAGTGTTCTCACATCCGACACTGCAGCGATCCCCGGTTCCTTCACCTGCTCAAACCCATTATTATCACGTTCTTCACTCTGCTGAAAGGGGCCTTGCTGCTGCTCACCGTGTAAACATAGAAACATAGAAACATAGAAAATAGGTGCAGGAGCAGGCCATTCAGCCCTTCTAGCCTGCACCGCCATTCAACGAGTTCATGGCTGAACATGAAACTTCAGTACCCACTTCCTGCTTTCACGCCATACCCCTTGATCCCCCGAGTAGTAAGGACTTCATCTAACTCCCTTTTGAATACTGTGTACTGTGAGCTAACAGCCAAACTCAAAGGGAAACATGCGTGGCATGGCGTGTTGAGCTGTAACACTCAGATTTAAATTGGGTCTGCCCATTTATTCAGTTAAGTCTGCAGATCAGTGCACGAGTAGTGAGCACTTGAAACTCAGTACTACAAGGAGTAGTTGAGGTGAATACCATACATGCTTTCAAAAAAAATTTGTTCATGGGCTGTGCGCATTTCTGGCAAGGCCGGCATTTATTGCCCATCCCAAATTGCCCCTTGAGAAGGTGGTGGTGAGCCGCCGCCTTGAATCGCTGCAGTCCGTGTGGTGAAGGTGCTCCCACAGTGCTGTTAAGGAAGGAGCTCCAGGATTGTGAACCAGCGACGATGAGGGAATGACGATATATTTCCAAGTCAGGATGGTGTGTGACAGGGAGGGGAACTCGGAGGTGATGGTGTTCCCATGCGCCTGCTGCCCTTGTCCTTCTAGGTGGCGGAGGTTGCGGGTTTGGGAGGTGCTGCCGAAGAAAGGAGAAGCTAGATAAACACGAAGGAGAAAGCAACAGAAGGATATGCTCATCGGGTGAGATGAACAGAAAGATAAAGAAAGAAAAACTTGCATTTATATAGCGCCTTTCATGACCACTGAACATCTCAAAGCGCTTTACAGACAATAAAGTACTTGTTGGAGTGTAGTTGCTGTTGTAATGTGGGAAATATGGCAGCCAGTTTGTGAACAGCAAGCTCCCACTGTCATGTATCCTACATGGCTACTGTTTGTACTATCACAAGGTGCGCCATCAAAGGGCACAGCAGTGGGAGACTCATATGTTACCTGTACAGGTGTGCCTGGCTTAGTATAAAAGGCAGGCCACCAGGTGTGATCCTCACTCTGGAGTTAACTAATACAGGACTAAGGTCACTACAGTTCAAGTACAACACACTGTCTCGTGGAGTCATTACTGGAGCATCTAAGGGCACTACAATTGGCGACGAGATTACGAACTTTCACGCGGAAATGGCTACCCTTGGTACGTTGCAGCAGTTCGCCGATGGTGATGATTGGGATGCCTTTGTGGAGAGGCTAGAACATTTCTTCACAGCAAATTACCTTGGCGGGAGACGACCCGGCCGCACTGACTGATAAGCGCCGCGCTATCTTGCTAGCCAGTTGTGGCCCAACGTCTATGGCCTTGTCAGGGATTTGCTGGCACTGACAACGACCAATTTGTACAAGGATGTCTCACCCTCAGGACTCAAACCCGGTAGGTACTGTGCACAGAATGGCACCGTTTAGAGGCTGGACTGGAGAGCATGAACCATCTCAGTGAAGAGAGAACAGATCCCCGAGTCCCTTAATTCAGAGTCCGCCGAGGAGGCCGAGTCGAGTAGCTCCATGCTGGCGTTGAGGAGGGAATCACAGGGCTCACCAGTGCCACTTTAAAGTCTATGTATGTAAAGGCTGCAGCACAAAAGGCCACCTCCAGCGAATGTGTAAGAAAAATAGGACTCACTGTGTCGATGAGGAGTCCGCAGATGGCCGTGAATCCAGCGCGGATTATGAAACGATAGGCAGAGAGGTAGCTCAGCCCCACGATGAGGTATATAGCATGTTTACCTGCACCACCGAGTGTTCCCCGTTGAGGATGGAAGTCGAGATAGATGGCATTCCAGTCTTCACGGAAGTGGACACGGGGGCGAGCCAGTCAGTGATGAATCAAGGAGCCTTTGAGAGGCTATGGGACAATCCAGCTGAACGACCCAAGTTGGTCCCGGTTCAGGCAAAGCTGCGCACCTACACCGATGAAATTATCCCAGTCGTTGGTCGTGCGAATGTAAAGGTACTCCATGATGGCGCGATGCACCAGTTACCTCTGTGGATTGTTGCAGGTGATGGACCAACGCTGCTCGGCAGAAAGTGGATGGAGAAGATCCATTGGAAGTGGGAAGATTTCATCCCTCCAGCGATCGATGTCCTCTGCGCTCAGAGGCAAAGAATTTATAATGGGGAACAAAGAAATGGCAGACCAATTGAACCAATACTTCGGTTCTGTCTTCACAAAGGAAGATACAAATAACCTTCCGAATGTACTAGGGGACAGTGGGTCTAGTGAGAATGAGGAACTGAAAGATATCCTTTTAAGGCGGGAAATTAATGGGATTAAAGGCCGATAAATCCTTGGGTCCTGATAGTCTACATCCCAGATTACTTAAGGAAGTTGCCCTAGAAATAGTGGATGCATTGGTGATCATTTTCCAACAATCTATCGACTCTGGATCAGTTCCTATGGACTGGAGGGTAGCTAATGTAACGCCACTTTTTAAAAAAGGAGGGAGAGAGAAAGCGGGTAATTATAGACCGGTTAGCCTGACATCAGTAGTGGGGAAAATGTTGGAATCAATCATTAAAGATGAAATAGCAGCCCATTTGGAAAGCAGTGACAGGATCGGACCGAGTCAGCATGGATTTATGAAAGGGAAATCATGCTTGACGAAACTTTTGGAATTTTTTGAGGAGTGGACAAGGGAGAACCAGTGGATGTGGTGTATTTGGACTTTCAAAAGGCTTTTGACAAAGTCCCACACAAGAGATTGGTGTACAAACTCAAAGCGCATGGTATTGGGGGTAATGTACTGATGTGGATAGAGAACTGGTTGGCAGACAGGAAGCAGAGAGTCGGGATAAACGGGTCCTTTTCAGAATGGCAGGCAGTGACTAGTGGGGTGCCGCAGGGCTCAGTGCTGGGACCCCAGCTCTTTACAATATACATTAACGATTTGGATGAAGGAATAGAGTGTAATATCTCCAAGTTTGCAGATGACACTAAACTGGGTGGCGGTGTGAGCTGTGAGGAGGACGCTAAGAGGCTGCAGGGTGACTTGGACAGATTCGGTGAGTGGGCAAATACATGGCAGATGCAGTATAATGTGGATAAATGTGAGGTTATCCATTTTGGGGGCAAAAACACGAAGGCAGAATATTATCTGAATGGTGGCAGACTAGAAAAAGGGGAGGTGCAACAAGACCTGGGTGTCATGGTTCATCAGTCACTGAAAGTGGACACGCAGGTACAGCAGGCGGTAAAGAAGGCAAATGGTATGTTGGCCTTCATAGCTAGGGGATTTGAATATAGGAGCAGGGAGGTCTTACTGCAATTGTACAGGGCCTTAATGAGACCTCACCTGGAATATTGTGTTCAGTTTTGGTCTCCTAATCTGAGGAAGGACGTTCTTGCTATTGAGGGAGTGCAGCGAAGGTTCACCAGACAAATTCCAGGGATGGCTGGACTGTCCTATGAGGAGAGACTGGATCAACTGGGCCTTTATTCACTGGAGTTTAGAAGGATGAGAGGAGATCTCATAGAAATATATACGATTCTGACGGGACTGGACAGGTTAGATGCAGGAAGAATGTTCTCAATGTTGGGGAAGTCCAGAACAGTCTTTGGATAAGGGGTAGCCCATTTAGGACTGAGATGAGGAGAAACTTCTTCACTCAGAGTTGTGACCTGTGGAATTCCCTGCCGCAGAGAGTTATTGATGCCAGTTCATTGGATATATTCAAGAGGGAGTTAGATATGGCCCTTACGATTAAGGGGTATGGAGAGAAAGCAGGAAAAGGGTACTGAAGGAATGATCAGCCATGATCTTATTGAATGATGGTGCAGGCTCGAAGGGCCGAATGGCCTACTCCACCTATTTTCTATGTTTCTATCAGCCCTCACCTGAGGGTGGACCCGGCACCGGAGAGCAGATCAGCAGAGCACCCGAGGCACAGAGACCGTTCATCACGACTGCGTGGAAATGATCCAGCTGAGACGACCCGAAACACCTTCCAGGCTCCAGTGGTAGGACTCCGGAGGAAGGAAATCGGATCCAGAAGCGACTTCCCAATGGCGGAGGCAGAACCCGGGTAGAAGAGGATCACCGCAGTCGACCTCGTGGATGAAGGAAAGATGGCGCCCAAACCACGAGGTGATGCGCTGAAGACAAAGATGGCGGCGGCCAGAACCACGAGGTGCAGCGCTGATGGAGCAACACATGGCACCAAACCGAGAAGCGAATTGGGGTAAAGATAGCAAGGCTCTCTTAAAGGAGGTCTGCAACCCACTACAATTAAAGGGACAGTTCCACACACTCAAGCAATGTAATAAGAACTGTAAGTCAGAGACAAAATGTGCAACTGATCATGTAAAATGTGCAACGGATAATCTGTATTGTGTACATGCAACCAGCGAGGAAAAGTCACGCGATCGCGATCGGACCCACAGAGTGTCCATCATAAGTAAGGAAAAGTTGGGCGAAGCAGGATTTCTACTGCACGCAGCCAATGCAACGGTCAGACATCCATCGGGTGCACACAGGTCCAGCGAGCTACCCAATGCTGTTGCCTGTGTCCCGGGGATCAGAGTCATGCACCATGAAGTGTGGCCACAAGCAGCATGAGCTGCAGAGCAAGCGACTTCAGCAGGGCAATGACACCGGTATCGATACCATGCCCAGGGTCGGCTGCCCCTTCTCAGACACCCGATGGCACCAATTGCCACGAGCCTGAAGGAGCAGACTGCACCAAGGCCATACCCCTAAATGTCGCATCACCCGCCACTTCCCATCGAAAGAAACAGGCACCAGCCAGGATCCCAAACCAAACGACGCTCAGGCCAGCGAGTCAGCAGTTGCCTGTGCACTGCTAGACGACAGCTCCTCAGGGAGCAGCTGGGACCCAGGGCACAAAGAAAGGACGGGGAGGTCACAGACATCTGTGAACCTGCCTGACGCTAGGGACCGTGGCAACAGCCCCGAGAGCAGGCTACGCGAGCCAACTGGGTTCCCATTGCCAGCACCGGGCACTGAGCCATCACCGGACTGCAGGGACACAACCCAGCAGCTCCGAAACTAACTTGTCCTCACGCACTGATCACTGCATCGATAAGGCATCTAATGTACTTGTCGCACCACGGACCCACACAAAAACAAAAACAGAAACAAAAAAAAAACGTACCTGAACTTGAATGTACATGAATGTTGGGAGCCCCTGCCATAATAGATTGTGGGAGGGGTGGGGAGGAGAATGGAGTGGTCAGGGACACACACAAACAGCAGCCACCAGCACGTTACTGCACCAACTACTCAGCCAAGATTGAGGTGAACCGCCAAGGGTCAACCAGACAGAGCCCACATAGAGCTCAGCCCAGAACACAGTCAATGCAGAGGCGATTTGCATTGAGGGCTCAGGGGGGAGTGATGTCATGTATCCTACATGGCTACTGTTGGTACTATCACAAGGTGTGCCACCAGAGGGCACAGCAGTGGGAGACTCACAGGTTACCTGTATAGGTGTGCCTGGCCTAGTATAAAAGGCAGGCCACCAGGTGTGATCCTCACTCTGGAGTTAACTAATAAAGGACTAAGGTCTCCACAGTTCAAGCACAACGCACTGCCTCATGGAGTCATTACTGGAGCATCTAAGGACACTACACCTGCAAACAGCAATGTGATCATGACCAGATAATCTGTTTTTGTTATGTTAATTGAGGGATAAATATTGGCCCCAGGACACCGGGGATAACTCTCCTGCTCTTCTTCGAAATAGTGTCATGGGATCTTTTGCATCCATCCGAGAGCAGACGGCCTTGATTTAACATCTTATCCGAAAGACGGCACCTCCGACAGTGCGGCGCTCCCTCAGCACTGCACTAGGAGTGTCAGCCTAGATTTTTGTGTTCAAGACCCTGGAGTGGGACTTGAATCCACGACCTTCTGACGAAGTGCTACCCACGGAGCCACGAGGGAGGGAACGAGGCTCATGTGAAGCGTGAACACTGGCATGGACCCGTTGGGCCGTTTGGCATGTTTCTGCGCTGTACGTTCCATGAGCTGTCCTCCTTGCATTTCCTTTCGGTGGGCAGTCTCTCCCCTGTCTCTACCCTGTCTCCCCGCTGCCCAGGTGGTGACGTGCCTCAATGCTGTGTTCACATACCTTGGGGAAGGGTTTGAGCTGTTCAATGCCAGTCTCCGTGCTTTATGGTGGAGGTAACGGGATGGGTGGTGATGGTGGCTGCTGATGCTCTTGCTTGTACCTGGATCAGTGATTGGCATGGCAACCAAAGCCCCAGCAAGGCAGAAGAAAGGGCCAATTGGCTCGGGGAAAAGAGTTACTTTTTTTGATGTTTTTAATATGGTTGAAAATAAAAGTCAATGTTTAAAAAAAAAGCAATTGAGAATATATTTCAAACAAAATGTTTTGCAGCTAAAAGGTTTGGAATCACGGACGTTCCCATTGACATAGTAAACACGGTTTCACACGCAACGCAAGAAAGGTTAAAAACGGTCATCGGAAACTTGACATCAATAGCACAACACAGAATGGAAACACACAAGGTACGTGGAACAGCTGTCCCTGTACGCGGGAGGGTGCTGTTATTTATTTGTCTGATTTTAAACTGGTGCCCGTGATGTTGGACTACTGCCATACAGTTTGTTGCTGTTTTGAAGTAATCCACTCATGGTTTGAAGGTGTCAGAAGGGAATACTCTCGGCTTCAAGTCAGAAGATTGTGGGTTCAAGTCCCACTCCAGAGACTAGTACATAAAAATCTAGGCCGACACTCCAGTGCAGTACTGAGGGAGTGATGCACTGTCGGAGGGGCAGTACTGAGGGAGCGCTGCGCTGTCAGAGGGGCAGTACTGAGCGAGTGCTGCACTGTCGGAGGGGCAATACTGAGGGAGTGCTGCACTGTCGGAGGGGCAGTACTGAGGGAGTGCTGCTCTGTCGGAGGGGCAGTACTGAGGGAGTGCTGCACTGTCGGAGAGGCAGTACTGAGGGAGTGCTGCACTGTCGGAGGGGCAGTACTGAGGGAGTGCTGCACTGTCGGAGGGGCAGCACTGAGGGATTGCTGAGCTGCCGGAGGTGCCATCTTTCAGATGAAACGTTAGACCGAGGTCCCATCTGCTCCCTCAGATGGATGTAAAAGATCTCATGGCACTATTTGAAGCAGAGCAGGGAAATTCTCCCTGGTGTTCGGGAGCCAATCTTTATCCCTCAACCCACATCACTAAAACAGATAATTTAGTCATTATCTCATTGCTGTTTGTGGGAGCTTGCTGTGCGCAAATTGGCTGCAGCGTTTCTTACATTGCAACAGTGACCACTTTGAAAGTACTTCATTTGCTGTAAAGCACTCCCTCAGTATTGCCCCTCCGACAGTGCGGGGCTCCCTCAGTACTGCCCCTCCGACAGTGCGGGGCTCCCTCAGTACTGCCCCTCCGACAATGCAACACTCCCTCAGTACTGCCCCTCCGACAGTGCGGCTCTCCCTCAGTACTGCCCCTCCGACAGTGCGGGGCTCCCTCAATACTGCCCCTCCGACAGTGCGGTGCTCCCTCAGTACTGCCCCTCCGACAGTGCGCCGCTCCTTCAGTACTGCCCCTCCGACAGTGCGGCGCTCCCTCAGTACTGCCTCTCCGACAGTGCGGCACTCCCTCAGCACTGCCTCTCCGACAGTGCGGCCCTCCTTCAGTACTGCCCCTCCGACAGTGCGGCGCTCCCTCAGTATTGCTACATAAATGCCAGTCTTTCTTTTAATTTGCCTCCTTCTGAAGGCACGGAATCTGCCTGGGGTCTGGGCAGCAGTAGCATGCTAGTTCCTTGCCCAGGCAACCAGACTCCTGTGTGACCCGAACTGGGTGGGGAAAGGCAGTGCAGTATGATACTGTGCGATGCAGTTACCAATCGAACCATCAGGGGAGCTGCTAGCTGATTTTTTTTTAATACATATATAGAATTGACATCAATTTTTATTTCCCAGGAGCTTAGGTCCTGGTCAGTGCCAGGTTTGCAGATCTTGACCGGTCCAGCCCGAGGGTCAGTCTATTTAACCTCAGCGTTCCAGGGCGGTGGACGAGGAGGGAATCACCCCGGGTCCTTGCTCTCAAACACTAGCTGGCGACTCCTGTGGGAAAGTGCACGTGTGGATGTTGCGGGGTGGGGGGGGTGCTGGAGGGGCGCAGGAGCGATTAAATCTTCTGACAGGCACTGCCAAGGCTCACTGGTGAAGAGAGACCAGGTACCAGACATCAGCCCATTCTGTGGAACTGCCCGCCCCCCCCCCACCCCAGCAGATGCTGGCGCTTTTGAGGGATAGGGAGCGGAGAGAATATCAGCAAATCAAATCTCCTGGAAATGGCACGCGTATGTTTGAAGGGCACAGAATCAGGCATAAAGGGGCAACTTGTACTCTCAATCTCACAGCAAATTCTAAAATTTGTGTCTTCGTGTCTCTTGGGCTTATGTGGCTTGTGATTGATACACTCCTCCCCTCAAAGGATAAAATTGAGGTCAGGTTTGATGTGGTGTTGTAGTATTCTCTGTGTGGTTACCAGCAGAATAAACCAAAGCAGTTTGCATTAGCACAGCGAGCTCTGCATCTCCAGATGTTAAGAGCAAAAGACTTTCAAAAAATATAGATAAATACTTGTGTCATGAATTGACTCACACATTGCACTCAACAGCTAAACTTTGATGATAAGGTGATTGGCAAAAGAACCAAAGGCGACATAAGGAAAAGCTTTTTTTCGGCAGTGAGTGGTTAGGATCTGGAATGCGCTGCCTGAGAGGGTGGTGGAGGCAGACTCAATCGCGGCTTTCAAAAGGGAGTTGGTTAAGTACCTGAAAGAAAGAATTTGCAGGGCTACGGGGAAAAGGCGAGGGAGTGGGACTGACTGAAGTGCTCTTGCAGAGAGCAGTCACGGGCTTGACGGGCCAAATGACCTCCCTCTGTGCTGTAACCTTTCCATGATTCTGTGATTCAGGATGAATGCTTGTGCGGCTATTTGCTGATCAGACCTCAAAGCATGATTATTTGAAAAATCATTTAACAAGACACAGAAAAAGCTTTTTCTGTTTTGTAATTTTTATTGCCGTTTTTAAGAGGTTTGTTCACTTCTATTCCTTCCTCTCCTGAAAGCATTGATTGTGGCTGGGGTTAATCTTCCTGTCCCTTATATTAGGGGGAATTCTTTACGTGAGAGTCCAAATAGTGTGCCTCGGTTCGCTGGTCACCTCGTAGGGGCCTTCACAGCCAAGCTTTGCTCCAATCCGCACCTGGTCTTTCCTCATGGACTTTGCAGTCGGAGCAAAGGTCTGGCTTATATTTATTTTCTCCCTTTCTACTCCGGTGATCCCCTCAAGCCTGTTCCACCATTCAATTAGATCCTGGCTGATCTGTATCTTAACTCCATTTCCCTGCCTTGGTTCCTTATACCCGTACCCAACAAAAATCTACCAGTCTCAGTTTTCACTTTTTCAATTGACCCTGAGCCTTGGGGGTTACTACACGGGACAGGCCATTCACCCCAACTGGAAAGAAAGAAAGATTTGCATTTCTATTGTGCCTTTTGCGACCACCGTACGTCCCAAAGTGCTTCAAAGCCAAAGAAGTACTGTCTTTTTTTCAGGTGTGGTCACTTTTGTAATGTGGGAAACGCGGCAGCCAATTTGCACACGTCAAACTCCCACAAACAGCAATGTGATAATGACCAGATAATCTGTTTTTACTGATACTGATTGAGGGATTGGCCTCAGGACACCGGAGATCACTCCCCCGCTCATCTTCAAGATAGTGCCATAGGATCTTTTACGTCCATCTGAGAGGGCAGACGGTTTAATGTCTCATCTGAAAGACGGCACCTCCGACAGTGCAGCGCTCCCTCAGTACTGATTTGGAGCATTAGCCTAGATTTATGGGCTCAAGTCTCTGGAGTGGGATGTAAACCTACAACCTTCTGACTCAGAGGCGAGAGTGCTACCCACTGAACTACGGTTGACACTACATCGTATCGGAGTTTACCCTCCAAACGATCAAATAGTCCTAATCACAACAACCTGCTCTGTTCCACATTCCCTCTCCTTTCCCATTTTCTTTTATCCATTAATTCAATCTTAATGCTGACCTAGTTCTGCCTCAACCACTAACCTTTGGAGTGAATCCCACAGCCTCGCAACTCTGAAGGAGCTTCTCCCGCCCTCTGTTCTCAATCTCTTGCATTTAATCTTGTATCTCTGGCCCCTCATTCTAGCCCTCTCAACTGCTGAAAACCATCTGCTTCTATCCATGTTGTCACATCCTGTCACAATTTTGAAAACCCCTTTCATATTGCCCCGTAATCTGGGTTGACCTTGGGAGAAAAGCCGCAGCAGCCTGGAGGTTAATGTGAATGGGATCTCTTAAATCTCTCCCTCCCCACGATCCCCGCTCTGGATTACCCTCGACAATGATCACAATCTTCGGGAGAGTTTGGCCAGTGCAGGATGGAGCTCCCCAGAGACTTCCAAAGCTCATCTTTCATCTGAAACCTCAAGTATAATCGAGAGGATTGTCAGGGGATCGGGAACAAAGCCACCTCTGGTTGCCATTGCTCTGACGAGTCAGTGCAGACCCGTGGGCCAATCCTGGGACTTCCCGATCTGTATGGCACTGGACAGTGTGTTTACCCACTGAGACATAGTTTGGGACACGGAATCGTTGGCACGTATCGAGTACCTGAGATGTGGGGGCGGCCACAAAAGTAGGACGGGACGAAGATGTTCTTCAACCCAGGAGTGAAGTGTGTGCAGTTTATATTCCTCGCCTCCAGCTGCTGTGCAGGCCGGACAAATGCGCTCGGTAACTCATTTTCTGGATGAAATGCAAGGGAGAAGCAGTGCGTGATATAAGGTGGATGCTCTTTAGCTTGACCTTTGCTTTGTTCCAGAACAATCCAAGGGAGACGTGGTCGGGCTTGATTTGAATGCATCTAACAGGGAGTAGTAAATGCCCGCAGTCCCCAGCAGTTTGTGGCGTGTTTTAAATCATGCAGCTAAACCTTCGTGTCTTACGCTGATTGCTGCCCTGGTCTGACCCTTGGGTGGTTACTGATGGGTACGAAGTCAAAAATTCTCTGGTGCCCCAAACTGTTTGTTAAATTGGGAAATGCCCCCCTATCTGGCAGCATTATCCAGGGACGATTACTTGGGATTGGGTTACCAGGTGGTAAAGTCCTGTAAGTGGAGGGAGGTGTTAAATTCACAGAATCATACAGCATGGAAAGAGGCCATTCGGCCCATCGAGCCTGTGCCGACTCTGTGAAAGAGCGACCCATTAGTCACACTCCCCTCTTTCTCCTTAGCCCTTCAACATTTCATTTTCAAGTATTTATCCAATTGCCTTTTGAAAGTTACTATTGAATCTGCTCCCACCGACCTTTCAGGCAGCGTGTTCCCGATCACAACTCGCTGCGTAAAAAAACAAATGTTTCCTCATCTCCCCCTCTGGTTCTTTTGCCAATTACCATAAATCTGTGTCTTAGAATCATAGAAACATAAGAACATAAGAACATAAGAATTAGGAACAGGAGTAAGCCATCTAGCCCCTCGAGCCTGCTCCGCCATTCAACAAGATCATGGCTGATCTGACCGTGGACTCAGCTCCACTTACCCGCCCTCTCCCCACAACCCTTAATTTCCATATTGGTTAAAAATCTATCTATCTGTAATTTGAATACATGCAATGAGCTCGCCTCAACTGTTTCCTTGGGCAGAGAATTCCACAGATTCACAACCCTCTGGGAGAAGAAATTCCTTCTCAACTCGGTTTTAAATTGGCTCCCCCATATTTTGAGGCCGTGCCCCCTCGTTCTAGTCTCCCCGATCTGTGGAAACAACCTCTCTGCCTCTATCCCTTTCATTATTTTAAATGTTTCTATAAGATCACCCCTCATCCTTCTGAACTCCAACGAGTAAAGACCCAGTCTACTCAATCTATCATCATAAGGTAATCCCCTCATCTCCGGAATCAGCCTAGTGAATCGTCTCTGTACCCCCTCCAAGGCTAGTATATCCTTCCTTAAGTAAGGTGACTAAAACTGCACGCAGTACTCCAGGTGCGGCCTCACCAATACCGTGTACAGTTGCAGCAGGACCTCCCTGCTTTTGTACTCCATCCCTCTCGCAATGAAGGCTAACATTCCATTTGCCTTCCTGATTACCTGCTGCACCTGCAAACTAACTTTTTGGGATTCACGCACAAGGACCCCCAGGTCCCTCTGCACCGCAGCATGTTGTAATTTCTCCCCATTCAAATAATATTCCCTTTTACTGTTTTTTTTCCAAGGTGAATGACCTCACATTTTCCGGCATTGTATTCCATCTGCCAAACCATAGCCCATTCGCTTAACCTATCTAAATCTCTTTGCAGCCTCTCTGTGTCCTCTACACAACCCGCTTTCCCACTAATCTTTGTGTCATCTGCGAATTTTGTTACACTACACTCTGTCCCCTCTTCCAGGTCATCTATGTATATTGTAAACAGTTGTGGTCCCAGCACCGATCCCTGTGGCACACTACTAACCACCGATTTCCAACCTGAAAAGGACCCATTTATCCCGACTCTCTGCTTTCTGTTCGCCAGCCAATTCTCTATCTATGCTAATACATTTCCTCTGACTCCGCGTACCTCTATCTTCTGCAGTAACCTTTTGTGTGGCACCTTATCGAATGCCTTTTGGAAATCTAAATACACCACATCCATCGGTACACCTCTATCCACCATGCTCGTTATATCCTCAGAGAATTCCAGTAAATTAGTTAAACATGATTTCCCCTTCATGAATCCATATTGCGTCTAGATGTCCCGCTATTTCTTCCTTAATAATAGCTTCAAGCATTTTCCCCACTACAGATGTTAAACTAACCGGCCTATAGTTACCTGCCTTTTGTCTGCCCCCTTTTTTAAACAGAGGCGTTACATTAGCTGCTTTCCAATCCGCTGGTACCTCCCCAGAGTCCAGAGAATTTTGGTAGATTATAACGAATGCATCTGCTATAACTTCCGCCATCTCTTTTAATACCCTGGGATGTATTTCATCAGGACCAGGGGACTTATCTACCTTGAGTGCCATTAGCCTGTCCAGCACTACCCCCCTAGTGATAGTGATTATCTCAAGGTCCTCCCTTCCCACATTCCCGTGACCAGCAATTTTTGGCATTGTTTTTGTGTCTTCCACTGTGAAGACCGAAGCAAAATAATTGTTTAAGGTCTCAGCCATTTCCACATTTCCCATTATTAAATCCCCCTTCTCATCATCTAAGGGACCAACATTTACTTTAGTCACTCTCTTCCGTTTTATTTCTCGGTAAAAGCTTTTACTATCTGTTTTTATGTTTTGCGCAAGTTTACTTTCGTAATCTATCTTTCCTTTCTTTATTGCTTTCTTAGTCATTCTTTGCTGTCGTTTAAAATTTTCCCAATCTTCTAGTTTCCCACAAACCTTGGCCACATTATACGCATTGGTTTTTAATTTGATACTCTCCTTTATTTCCTTGGTTATCCACGACTGGTTATCCCTTCTATTATCGCCCTTCTTTTTCACTGGAATATATTTTTGTTGAGCACTGTGAAAGAGCTCCTTAAAAGTCCTCCACTGTTCCTCAATTGTGCCACCGTTTAGTCTGTGTTCCCAGTCTACTTTAGCCAACTCTGCCCTCATCCCACTGTAGTCCCCTTTGTTTAAGCATAGTATGCTCATTTGAGACACTACTTCCTCACCCTCAATCTGTATTACAAATTCAACCATACTGTGGTCACTCATTCCGAGAGGATCTTTTACTAGGAGATCGTTTATTATTCCTGTCTCATTACACAGGACCAGATCTAAGATAGCTTGCTCCCTTGTAGGTTCTGTAACATACTGTTCTAAGAAACAATCCCGTATGCATTCTATGAATTCCTCCTCCAGGCTACCCCGTGCGATTTGATTTGACCAATCGATATGTCGGTTAAAATCCCCCATGATTACTGCCGTTCCTTTTTCACATGCCTCCATTATTGCCCGCCCCACCGTGAAGTTATTATTTGGGGGCCTATAAACTACGCCCACCAGTGACTTTTTCCCCTTACTATCTCTAATCTCCATCCACAATGATTCAACATTTTATTCATTAGAGCCAATATCATCTCTCACAACTGCCCTGATATCATCCTTTATTAACAGAGCTACCCCACCTCCTTTCCCTTCTTGTCTGTCCTTCCGAATTGTCAGATACCCCTGTATGTTTAATTCCCAGTCTTGGCCACCCTGCAACCACGTTTCTGTCATGGCCACCAAATCATACCCATTTGTAATGATATGTGCCGTCAACTCATTTACTTTATTTCGAATGCTGCGTGCCTTTAGGTAGAGTGTTTAGGTAGAACGTCATGGAAATTTACAGCACAGAATGAGGCCATTTCGACTCCATCGTGTCCATGCCAGCCAACATCCAGACTAATCCCACTTTCCAGCTCTTGGTCCGTAGCCTTGTAGGTTACGGCACTTGAAGTGCATATCCAGGTACTTTTTAAATGTGGTGAGGGTTTCTGCCTCTACCCCCCTTTCAGGCAGTGAGTTCCAGACCCCCACCACCCTCTGGGTGAAAAGATTTCCCCTCAAATCCCCTCTAAACCTCTCCCCGATTACTTTAAATCTATGCCCCCTATCCAAGCCCCTCATAATTTTATACACCTCAGTCTCCTCTGTTCCAAAGAAAACAAACCCAGCCTATCCAATCTTTCCCTCATAGCTAAAATTCTCCATTCTCGGCAACCTCGTAAATCTCCTCTGTACCCTCTCTAATGAAATTGCATCTTTCCTGTAATTTGGTGACCAGAACTGCACGTAGTACTCCAGCTGTGGCCTAACCAGTGTTTTATACAATTCAAGCATGACCTCCCTGCTCTTGTATTTTATGACTCGGCTAATAAAGGCAGGTATTCCGTATGCCTTCTCAACCACCTTATCTGCCTGTCCTGCTACCTTCAGGGATCTGTGGACCTGTACTCCAAGGTCCCTTTGTTTCTCTGCACTTCTCAGTGTCCTACCATTTAATGTGTATTTCCTTGCCTTGGTTAGCCCTCCCCAAATGCATTACCTCACACTTCTCCAGATTGAATTCCATTTGCCACTGTTCTGCCCACCTGACCGGTCCATTGATATCTTCCTGCAGTCTACAGCTTTCTTCTTCAATATCAACCACACGGCCAATTTTTGTATCAACTGCAAACTTTTTAATCATACCCCCAACATTCAAGTCTAAATCGTTGATATATACCCATCATCATAGGCAGTCCCTCGGAATCGAGGAAGACTTGCTTCCTCTCCTGAAGTGAGTTCTCTGGTGACTGAACAGTCCAATATGAGAGCCACAGACTCTGTCACAGGTGGGACAGATATTCGTCGGGGGAAGGGGGGGTGGAACTCATTTGCCGTACGCTCCTTCCACTGCCTGCGCTTGACCGCTTCACGCTCTCGGCATTGAGATTCGAAGAGCTCAACGCCCTCCCGGATGCACTTTCTCCACAGTGCGGTCTTTGGCCAAGGACTCCCAGGTGTCAGTGGTAATGTCGCACTTTACCAGGGAGGCTTTGAAGGTGTCCTTGTTAAGTTTCTGCTGCCCACCTTTGGCTCGTTTGCCATGAAGGAACTCTGCATAGAGCACTTGCTTTGGGAGTCTCGTGTCTGGCATGCGAACTATGTGGCCTGCCCAGTGAAGCTGATCAAGCGTGGTCAGTGCTTCAATACTGGGGATGTTGGCCTGGATGAGGACGCTGATGTCCTCCCAGAGGATTTGCAGGATCTTGCCGAGACATCGTTGGTGATATTTCTCCAGCAACTTGAGGTGTCTTCTGTACATCATCCATGTCTGATCCATACAGGAGACCACAAAACGCAAGGGGCCTAGTACTGTCCTCTGGTTACTGACCCTCCTGCCACTGGAAGCAGTTTCTCCTTACTTATTCTGTCAAAACCCCCCATGATTTTGAACACTATCAATTCTCCACTTAACATTCTCTGCTCTAAGGAGAAGAACCTCAGCTTCTCCAGTCTCTCCACATAACTGAAGTCCCGCATTACAACAGTGACTGCACTCCAAAAGTACTTCATTGGCTGTGAAGCGCTTTGAGACGTCTGCTGGTCATGAAAAGCGCTATATAAATGCAAGTCTTTCATCTCTGGTACCATTCTACTAAATTCTTCTGCACCCTTTTCAAGGTTATGACATAAACCGTAGGAGCGCAGGTTGAATAATTTGCAATGGTCCATTTGAACCTTGAGCCCATTTCACAGAACAGTGTAAACCTGTTTAATTAGAAAGGAGAAAAAACAACCCAATATCATACTTCAAGAAATTCTCAACCAGCTAGTTTCAATCGGGCTGCTAGCTAGCAGTATGACAAGACGTGAGTGCAAAAGACAAGGCTGAAGCGTTTGCAACCATCTTCAGCCAGAAGTGCCGAGTGTATGATCCATATCGGCCTCCTCCTGAGGTCCCCACCATCACAGAAGCCAGTCTTCAGCCAATTCGATTCACTCCACATGATATCATACTGAATACAGCAAAGGCTGTGGGCCCCGACACCATACCGGCTGTCGTGCTGAAGACTTGTGCTCCAGAACTAGCTGCGCCTCTAGCCAAGCTGTTCCAGTACAGCTACAACACTGGCATCGATCTGACAATGTGGAAAACTGCCCAGGTATGTCCTGTCCACAAAAAGCAGGACAAGTCCAATCTGGCCGATTACCGCCCCATCAGTCGACACTCAATCATCAGCAAAGTGATGGAATGTGTTATCAGTGCTATCAAGCTGCACTTATTCACCAATAACCTGCTCACCAATGCCCAGTTTGGGTTTCGCCAGGACCATTTGGTTCCAGACCTCATTACAGTCTTGGTCCAAACATGGACAAAATAGCTGAGTTCCAGAGATGAGGTGAGAGTGACATCAAGGCAGCATTTGACCAAGTGTGGCATCAAAGAGCCCTAATAAAACTGAAGTCAATGCAAATCATTCTCCACTGGCTGGAGTCATACCTAACACAAAGAAAGATGGTTGTGGTTGTTGGAGGTCAATCATTTCAGCCCCAGGACATCGCTGCAGGAGTTCCTCAGGGCAGTGTCCTAGGCCCAACCATCTTCAGCTGCTTCATCAATGACCTTCCCTCCATCACAGGGTCAGAAGTGAGGATGTTCGCTGATGACTGCACAGTGTTCAGTTCCATTCACAACTCCTCAGATAATGGAGCAGTCCGTACCCGCATGCAGCAAGACCTGGACAACATTCAGGCTTGGGTTGGTAAGTGGCAAGTAACATTCGCGCCACACAAGTGTCAGGCAATGACCATCTCCAACAAGCGAGAGTCTAACCACCGCCCCTTGACATTCAACTGCATTACCATCACCGAATCCCCCACATCAACATCCTGGGGGTCACCATTGACCAGAAGCTTAGCTGGACCAGCCACATAAATACCGTGGCAACAAGAGCAGGTCAGAGGCTGGGTATTCTGTGGCAAGTGTCTCACCTAACTCCCCAAAGCCTTTCCACCATCTACAAGGCACAAGTCAGGAGTGTGATGGAATACTCTCCACTTGCCTGGATGAGTGCAGCTCCAACAACACTCAAGAAACTCGACACCATTCAGGACAAAGCAGCTGCTTGATCGGCCCCCCATCCCCCACCTTCAACACTCACTCCCTCCACCACCGGCGCACCGTGGCTGCAGTGTGTACCATCTACAAGATGCACTGCAGCAACTCGCCAAGGCTTCTTCAGCACTTCCCAAACGTGGAGGTGGTGGTGTTCCCATGCACCTCTACCACCTAGAAGGACAAGGGCAACAGGCGCATGGGAACACCACCACCTCCACGTTCCCCTCCCAGTCACACACCATCCTGACTTGGAAGTATATCGCCGTTCCATCATTGTCCCTGGGTCAAATTACTAGAACTCACTACCTAACAACACTGAACAAATATAAAAATAAAAATAATGCCAATACACTGAGTCATGGTGACCAGTAATTTGTAGATTTACGAACATAAGAAATAGGAACAGGAGTCGGCTATACGGCCCCTCGAGCCTGCTCCGCCATTCAATATGATCATGGCTGATATGATCATGGACTCAGCTCCACTTCCCTGCCCACTCCCCATAACCCCTTATCCCCTTATCGTTTAAGAAACTGTCTATTTCTGTCTTAAATTTATTCAATGTCCCAGCTTCCACATCTCTCTGAGGCAGCAAATTCCACAGATTTACAACCCTCTGAGAAGAAATTTCTCCTCATCTCAGTTTTAAATGGGCGTTCCCTTATTCTAAGATCATGGCCCCTAGTTCCCCATCAGTGGAAACATCCTCACTGCATCCACCTTGTCAAGCTCCCTCTAACCTTATACATTTCGATAAGATCACCTCTTCTTCTGAATTCCAATGAGTAGAGCCCCAGCCTACTCAACCTTTCCTCATAAGTCAACCCCCTCATCCCCGGAATCAACCTAGTGAACCTTCTCTGAACTGCCTCCAAAGCAAGTATATCCTTTCGTAAATATGGAAACCAAAACTGCACGCAGTATTCCAGGTTTGGCCTCACCAATACACTGTATAGTTGTAGCAAAACTTCCCTGCTTTTATACTCCATCCCCTTTGCAATAAATGTCAAGATTCCATTGGCCTTCTTGATCACTTGCTGTACCTGCATACTATCCTTTTGTATTTCATGCACAAGTTCCCCCAGGTCCCGCTGTAGTGCAGCACTTTGCAATCTTTCTCCATTTAAATAATAACTTGCTCTTTGATACTCCATCTGCCAAATTTTTGCCCACTCACTTAGCCTGTCTATGTCCTTTTGCAGATTTTTTGTGTCCTCCTCACACATTGCTTTTCCTCCCATCTTTGTATCGTCAGGAAACTTGGCTACGTTACAACCAGTCCCTTCTTCCAAGTCGTTTATATAGATTGTAAATAGTTGGGGACCCAGCACTGATCCCTGCGGCACCCCACTAGTTACTGGTTGCCAACCAGAGAATAATCATTTATGCCTATTCTCTGTTCTCTGTTAGTTAGCCAATCCTCTAACCATGCTAATATATTACCCCAACCCCGTGAACTTTTATCTTGTGGAGTAACCTTTTATGTGGCACCTTGTCAAATGCCTTCTGGAAGTCCAAATACACCACATCCACTGGTTCCCTTTTATCCACCCTGTTCCCAGCAAATTTGTCAAACATGACTTCCCCATCATAAATCCATGCTGACTCTGACCGAATTTTGCTTTACCAAATGCCCTGCTACTGCTTCTTTAATAATGGACTCCAACATTTTCCCAAACACAGATGTTTTAGGCTAACTGGTCTATAGTTTCCTGCTTTTTGTCTGCCTCCTTTTTTAAATAGGGGTGTTACATTTGCAGTTTTCCAATCTGCTGGGACCTCCCCAGAATCCAGGGAATTTTGGTAAATTACAACCACTGCATCCACTATCCCTGCCGCTACTTCTCTTGACTGGGAACAGGGTGTCGAGGAAGCAACCTTGTAGATTTGCAGTGTTACCTCACAGGGAAGCGGAGCATTCCTGTCCCGTACCCTTCTGGTACTCAGTGCCAAAGTGCCATTGATGGTGCCCGGGGACAGTTCACCATTCTGTGTTCTGAGCTGTGGTACAGTGCTTGGCACATGGGAGTTCTGGAAAGGGAAGGGAAGTAGATACAAAGGACACTTGCCCTCCTGCCAGGAATCATGCTCCTATATTGTTTGAGATGGTGCAGCAGGCATAAGGTTAGATTACTGGGTTCTCCTCCAGAAGGTTTGGTTACAGATCACCATTTCATCGCCTCCTGTGTTGGAGGTTTCAATTGGCAGATGAGTTTCACTGCCTGAAGGGGAAGTGGAAGCAGATTCAACAATCACTTTCAAAAGGAAATTGGATATATACTGAGAGTCTTCGAATCATCAAAACTTACACACAGAAGGAGGCCATTCGGCCCATTGTGCCTGTGCTGGCTCTGTGAAAGAGCTGTCGTGTTAGTCCCACACCCCTGCTTTTTGTCCGTAACCCTGTAAGTTCCTCATCCTCAAATGCGTAGGGTGAAAGTTTTCAGGGCAGTGGAGTTGTAAGAAGTGGCAGCTCTTTCAAACAGCCGGCACAAGCATGATGGGCCAAATGGCCTCCTCCTGTGCTGCCATCTCTGGATAGCTCAATCCTGCACTGTTCAAGCACAGCTTCTGCAGTCATGGCACAGGGTAAAGCAGAGAGGTCAGTGCAGGTCTCTGGAGGTGTCCAGGCTCAAGAGTTTCCATTGACATGAACCTCTATGTTGGGGTTGTGAGACTTATTACTGTTTGAATGTAAGCTCCAGCCAGTCCTGCTGTGGGGAGAGTGCAAGCTCCATTCACCATACGCAGCCAGTCTGCAGCTATGTGCCATGTTTGGGTCAAAATTGCTTCGTTGAGTGAGAGAGAAAGCTGCTGGTATTCCATTTTACCAGGTCCTGATATAGTTACCATGCTGACGTGCCACAGAGCTGGGGGGGGGGGGGCTGGTGAAGAAAGATTCCTCCTGCACTTAGAAGTTTGGGAGTTGTTGAGTCCCAAATATCAGCAGAATGGGATGCTATCAAACTCTTCTCACAATGAAATCAGCTCGGGTTTGGTATACGTTTATCAAATACCCAATTAGCAAATTCTGTGTTCATTTTCAGGCTCTTTGCTGCCTAATTTGAACTTGTATGCCTGTCAGACCATTAAAAGGGCTTTTCTCTCTCATTCATTCATTCATTAGTTTGAAAGCAAAAGGGCTGTGTGTTCCAGGACATTCTGCAATGCAGATTAATCTGGTGCATCTCACTCATTACCTCACACTGCCACTCACTCACTGGAAGTTCCTGAATAGAAATGATTAAGTTTACCCCAGTCCAGTTTGATTTATTTACATGATGGTGGTTCATTTTAAGAACTGTCGATCGCTTTATTGAAGAAGGGTTTTAAGTTGGTAAAGGCATTGTCCTGCTTGAGAAACATGGTCATTAAAAAATATATATATTTGTTCTCACGATGTGGGTGAAGTACAGGAAGGCTGCCATCATCCATGGAACAGTACCGCAGCCTGAAGAGGGGAACAGGGGTTGAGGAAGAATTACTGAGCAGCACAGATTTGTGAGTTCATGGTGCGATCTCTGCAGTGCAATGAGTTAGCTTATTCAATTGGGAATGCTCCCATTCACCTCAGCACTTCTGCCCTAGGGAGTGTCGAAATCATATCGGGGCCTGTTGCTAATTACTGTTTAATCACTCCTGATGGGTATTATGCTGTCAGCCTCCAAAAAGAACCCAGAGCGGACTTTATAGAAGTACATAAAATAGTTCATGGAATAAAGAAAGTAAATCCCAAACGATACATGGATACGTGAAGGGGAACAGGACAAGAAAAGCAGGTTCAGGGTTGTGAAGGACAGATATTGTGAAATGTCGGTGTTTAGAGGGACCTGGGTATCCTTGTACACCAATCATTGAAAGTTAACATGCAGGTACAGCAAGTGATTAAAAAAAGCAAATTGGCCTTTGTTACAAGAGGATTTGAGTATGAGTAAAGACGCCTTACTGCAATTATGTCGGGCCCTGTGAGACCACACCTGGAGTATTGTGTACAGTTTTGATCTCCTTACCTAAGGGAGGATATACTTACCATCGATGGAGTGCAATGAAGGTTCATAGACTGATTCCTAGGATGGGGGAGGATTGTGCTGTGAGGAGAGATTGAGTCGACCAGGCCTATATTCGCTAGAGTTTAGAAGAATGAGAGGCGCTTTCATTAAAACATACAACATTCTTACAGGGCTTGACAGGGTAGATGCAGGGAGGATGTTTCCTCTGGCTGGGGAGTCTCGAACCAGGGGTCACAGTCTCAGGATAAGGGGTCGGCCATTTAGGACTGAGATGAGGAGAAACTTCTTCACTCAGAGGGTGGTGAATCTTTGGAATTCTCTGCCCCAGAGGGCTGTGGAGGTTCAGTCGTTGAGTATATTCAAGGCTGAGATCGATAGATTTTTGAATATTAAAGGAATCAAGGGTTATGGGGACAGTGCAGGAAAGTGGAGTTGAGGTAGAAGATCAGTCAAGATCTCATTTAATGGCGGAGCAGGCTCAAGGGGTCGAATGGCCTACTGCTCCTAATTCTTATGTTCTTATATGAGACTGATATAAGAGGGTGTTTCTTGACACAGAGGGTGATCGACAGCTGGAAGCTGTTACCAGGGAGAGTTGGTGACATCAGGACACTGGACCTATCTAAGAATTAACTGGATGCTAACTGTAGGGTTGGTATGTTGGAAGAATGTGATCGAATTGGCTGAGGAGCCGTCTGAATTGAAATTGTGCATTGGCCGGGTGGAGGTAGAATCAGGCTCGACTGTCGTGTTGAATATTCTGTCAAAACTCAGTGAAGAACAGGACTCCTGTAATTCTTCGTAACTGTGTACATAGCAACATAGAAAATAGGTGCAGGAGTAGGCCATCCGGCCCTTCGAGCCTGCACCACCATTCAATAAGATCATGGCTGATCATTCCTTCAGCACCCCTTTCCTGCTTTCTCTCCATACCCCTTGATCCCTTTATCCGCAAGGGCCATATCTAACTCCCTCTTGAATATATCCAATGAACTGGCATCAACAACTCTCTGCGGCAGGGAATTCCATAGGTTAACAATTCTCTGAGTGAAGAAGTTTCTCCTCATCTCACTCTGAAATGGCTTATCCCTTATCCTAAGACTATGTCCCCTGGTCCTGGACTTCCCCAACATCGGGAACATTCTTCCTGCATCTAACCTGTCCAGTCCCGTCAGAATTTTATATGTTTCTATGAGATCCCCTCTCATCCTTCCAAACTCCAGTGAGTACAGGCCCAGTCGATCCAGTCTCTCCTCATATGTCAGTCCTGCCATCCCAGGAATCAGTCGGGTGAACCTTCGCTGCACTCCCTCGATAGCAAGAACGTCCTTCCTCAGATTAGGAGACCAAAACTGAACAGAATATTCCAAGTGGGCCCTGTACAACTGCAGTAAGACTTCCCTGCTCCTATACTCAAATCCCCTAGCTATGAAGGCCAACATACCTTCTTCACCGCCTGCTGTATCTGTATGCCAATCTTCAATGACTGATGAATCATGACACCCAGGTCTCGCTGCACCTCCCCTTTTTCTAATCTGTCGCCATTCAGATAATATTCTGCCTTCGTGTTTTTGCCCTAACATTTATCCACATTATACTGCATCTGCCATGTATTTGCCCACTCGCCTAACCTGTCCAAATCACCCTGCAGCCTCTTGGTGTCCTCCTCACAGCTCACATCGTCACCCAGTTTAATGTCATCTGCAAACTTGGACCTATTACACTCAATTCCATCATCCAAATCATTAATATATATTGTAAAGAGCTGGGGTCCCAACACTGAGCCCTGCGGCACTTTACGAGTCACTGCCTGCCATTCTGAAAAGGACCCGTTAATCCCGACTCTCTGCTTCCTGTCTGCCAACCAGTTCTCTATCCACGTCAGTACATTACCCCCAATACCATGCGCTTTGATTTTGCACGCCAATCTCTTGTGTGGGACCTTGTCAAACGCCTTTTGAAAGTCCAAATACATCACATCCACTCGTTCTCCCCTGTCCACTCTACTAGTTACATCCTCAAAAAATTCCAGAAGATTTGTCAAGCATGATTTCCTCTTCATAAATCCATGCTGACTTGGACCAATTCTATCACTGCTTTCCAAATGTCATTCCTATTTCATCCTTAATGATTGATTCCAACATTTTCCCCACTTCTGATGTCAGGCTAACTGGTCTATAATTACCCGTTTTCTCTCTCCCTCTGCTTTTAAAAAGTGGTGTTACATTAGCAACCCTCCAGTCCATAGGAACTGATCCAGAGTCGATAGACTGTTGGAAAATTTTCACCAATGCATCCATTATTTCAAGGGCCACTTCCTTAAGTACTCTGGGATGTAGACTATCAGGCCCTGGGGATTTATCGGTCTTCAATCCCGTCAATTTCCCGCCTAATAAGGATATTCTTCAGTTCCTCCTTCTCACTAGACCTTCGGACCCCTAGTACATCGGGAAGGTTATTTGTGTCTTCCTTTGTGAAGACAGAATCAAAGTACTTGTTTAATTGGTCTGCCATTTCTTTGTTCCCCATTATAAATTCACCCGAATCCGACTGCAAGAGACCAACGTTTGTCTTCACTAATCTTTTTCTCTTCACATATGTATAGAAGCTTTTGCAATCATTTTTAATGTTTACGGCAAGCTTCCTCTCGTACTCTATTTTCCCCCTCTTAATTAAACCATTTGTCCTCCTCTGCTGTATTCTAAATTTCTCCTAGTCCTCCGGCTTGCTACTTTTTCTGGTTAATTTGTATGCCTCTTCCTTGGATTTAACACTATCCTTAATTTCCCTTGTTAGCCACGGTTGAGCCACCTTCCCCGTTTTATTTTTACTCCAGGCAGGGATGTACAATTGTTGAATTTCGTCCATATAAAGGTTTGCCATTGCCTATCCACCGTCAACCCTTCAAGTATCATTTGCCAGTCTAATCTCGCCAATTCGCGCCTCATACCATCAAAGTTACCTTTCCTTAAGTTCAGGACCCTAGTTTCTGAATTAACTTTGTCACTCTCCATCTGAATAAAGAATTCTACCATATTATGGTCACTCTTCCCCAAAGGGCCTCGCACAACACGATTGCTAATTAGTCCCTTCTCATTACACATCACCCAGTCTAGGATGGCCAGCTCTCTGGTTGGTTCCTCGACATATTGGTCTAGAAATCCATCCCTAATACACTCCAGGAAATCCTCCTCCACCGCATTGCTGCCAGTTAGGTTAGCCCAATCAATATGTAGATTAAAGTCGCCCATGATTACTGCTGTACCTTTATTGCACACATCCCTTATTTCTTGTTTGATGCTGTCCCCAACCTCACTACTACTATTTGGTGGCCTGTACACAACTCCCACCAGCGTTTTCTGCCCTTTGGTATTCCATAGCTCCACCCATACCGATTCCACATCATCCAAGCTAATGTCCTTTCTTACAATTGCATTAATTTCCTCTTTAACCAGCAACGCCACCCCGCCTCCTTTTCCTTTCTGTGTATCCTTGCTAAATGCTGAATACCCCTGGATGTTGAGTTCCCAGCCTTGGTCATCCTGGAGCCATGTCTCCGTGATGCCAATCACATCATACCCGTTAACTGCTATCTACGCAGTTAATTCATCCACCTTATTTCGAATACTCCTCACATTGAGGCACAGAGCCTTCAGGCTTGTCTTTTTAACACACTTTGACCCTTTAGAATTCTGCAGTAAAGTGGCTCTTTTTGTTTTTTGCCTTGGGGTTTCTCTGCCCTCCACTTTTACTATTCTCCTTTCTATCTGAAGACATGATCCAGTCCTCTTCCCCAAGCCAATCTGTTCACCTCTTCAGACTGCTGACACCTTGCTGCGATCCAGTTCCATGGGTGATCCCTGTACTTCACCCACATCATGAGAACAAATATATATTTAAAAAATGATCACGTCTCTCAAGATTTTATTCAGTATGAGCCACTCGCGTTTCGAATATTAGACTTACCCCACATGAAAACTTTTCAGCACAAATTAGCAAAAGCCCTGTCTGATTCCTCTTCCGTCGCCCAGGAGTGCTGAACCCAACTGCAACATCTGCACTTCTGCCTCGGCAGCGATCGGCTAATGCAGCGCAGGTTGGTGACTGAGTCTGGCAGCTGATTCGCATTGGTCATTAGTAGATCAGGAGGTTTATTTTTTAATCCATTAAAACAGTTCGAAGAGTAGTTGTAGAGATGATGTTTCCTCTTGTAGGGGAGACCAGAATGCGGGGTCATAAATATAAGATAGTCACTGATAAATCCAATAGGGATATCTCTTGACAGATCTTCCACATCTCTGCAGCAAGGATATCTGCGTAGGAGAGATCGGGCTATTTGCCCAACACTTGCCCAGTGACTGTCCTTGAAACCTTTACACCTGGCAAAAGTAGGCGCAGAGCTTACTTTTTACCAGCGTAAGAGTTTTAAAACATATCAAAATTCGATTTAATCATACATTTTTATGTTAAAAACCCTATCCATTAAGGTAAGTTTAAACCCTATTAAAACACACACAATATTCCAAAAAATATATATTTTTCTAAAACATTTAATTAACTTTAATTTCAATTAATTTTAAATATGTGAGGTTTTTTTTTATTATGGTGTGTTTGGGTGTTTTCGGGTTTTTTCTCATTGATAGTAATGAGAACTCGGGGAAACGGAGTTCTCATTGCTATCAATGACAATACTACACTGTGATTGGTTGTCCAGGCCGCTGTGACTCCAGCTTTTACTTGCGTATCTCGAAGACGGGCGCGCTGCGATGCGTGTGGAAAGAAGGCCTCCGGGACCACCAGGTACATTCGTAGAGACATTTTGGGTCAGAGGCGTTTCTCCGAAGAAAGCCTCTGGCCAGAATTTCAGGGCCACTATGTTATATCCATTTTACAAAGAGAAAATAAATAACTTGCGTTTCTGTAGCACCTTTCACGCCTCAGCTCGTCCCAAAGTGCTTTACAGCCAATGTACTTTGAAGTGTAGTCACTATGTGTAGTGTAGGAAATGTGTGCACAGCAAGCTCCCTCAAACAGTAACGAGATAAATGACCAAATCATTGTTTCGTGAGGGAATTTCAGAGCTTAGGGCAGCGGAGTTTTGCATGAGTTCACATTTACAGAGGGTGCAAGGTGGGAGGCCAGCCAGGAGGAATAGTCAATTCTGGACATTACAAAAGCATTGATGAGGATTTTTGGCAGCAGGTGAGTTGGGGCAGGGGCAGAGACGGGTGATATTACCCCAGTTGTCCCGAACTTTACATTACTTTTAGAAAATGTGGGGGGCTGGGGAGGGGAGCACACCTTTTGCGATCCAATGCTGGTGATGACGATGCTCAGTGTCAGTGCTGAGCTGTGGATAGACCATCAGTTTCTGTGCTGAATTAGCATTGTGCAGTGTCAGGATTAATACGCGATTAGATAAAAATAAAGGAGAAAATCTTTCATTTCTACTGCGGCTTTTACAACGTCCAAAAGTGCTTCACAGCCAATGAAGTACTATTGAAGTGCAGACACTGTTGTAATGTAGGAAACACGGCAGCCAATTTGCGCACAGCAAGCTCCCACAAACAGCAGTGTGATCATGACCAGATAATCTGTTTTTACAATATTGATTGAGGGATAAATATCGGCCAGGACACCGGGGAGAACTCCCCAGCTCTTCTTCGAAATAGTGAATTGAGATCATTTATGTAGAGAACAGACGGGGCCTCGGGTTTAATCTCTCATCCGAAAGAAGGCACCTCCGACATTATCGCGCTCCCTCAACACTGCGCTGGAGTGTCAGCCTAATTTTTGTGCTCAACTCTCTGGAGTGGGATTTGAACCCATAACCTTCTGACTCGGGCCACAACTGTCCCACATTATTGACTTATTCAAATTAGGGTGTTTTCCAAACAGTTTAAATGTACAGCATCCCACATTACTCGATAGAGCAGAGGGTTCATTAAAGATTATAAAATTAAATTACAGATTTAATTAAATGTTAATTCCACTGAGAAGTATTGTACTTGAATATATTAAAATATCACTGAAATATCGTATCACCCTTGCAGCAGAGTGTGGTGCATTTACGAGCTTGGGTCCCAGCTTTGACTGGCATTCGAGCTCAGCTGCCCTTTCCTCTGTCCTCTGCTCCATTGTTACAAACACCCTCGAAGATGACTGAGTGTTCCTATCGTCAGGGAGGAGGTGAGAGAGAGGAGAAAAATAATGTGTGTTCTATGTTATGAAGAGCTATTGTAAAATCATAGAATTTTACAGTGGAAGAAGCCATTCAGCCCTTCACCTCTCTGCTGGCTCCCTGAAAGAGCTATCAACCTAGTCCCATTCCCCTGCCCCTTCCCTGCACCTGTTTATTTTTTTCTTCTTCAAATATTTGACCACTTCCCTTTTAAAAGCTGTAATGGAGCCTGGCTATTAGATAGCTGTTTCCTACATTACAAGAACACCACCGCAGGTCGGGGCTATAACTAGAGCTGGAGCGCTGGGCCCTGGAACATCGCGGGTGAAGGTGCGGCGAATGAGGGTACAGGGCCCAGAAGAGCCGAGGGCCCAGGGACAGCACGGGCCAGCCACATTGCGATATGTGTGTGCACTTGGTCCGTATAGCAGAGCAGATCTCCAGTCGTCCTGGTTAATCCTTGCCACTGGATAAAGGCCTAGCTCTGTCAAGCCCGTGTGGTGGCTGATGTGCAACGGCCACCACACAATTAAAAAAAAATCCAGGCACTGGCATCTCTCATGCTCTCAACTGGAGTTCAGGACTGGAACATCGGGTCCTTCATTGAAACATCTGTAAACTCTCGTGGAAGCAAGTCATCCTCGTTTGAGGAACCGCCTATGATGATGACATTACAACAGTGACCACACTTCATTCTTTGGAAAGAGCTTCGCGATGTTCTGACGTCATGAAAGGTGCTATGTGAATGCAAGTTCTATCTTTGTTTTTTAGTCGTCCTGCAGCTCCACAAGCTTGTCGAAAACTTTGCCTGTATCTTGTTCCACCCTCTGTCCTGTTCCCTTTTCACTCCAGTCCTTGCTGACCTACAATGTCTCGCCATTCCCCAATGCATAAAGTTTAAAACTTGCTCCATCTTCAAATCCCTCCATGGTCTAACCCTACCATATCTGCATTCTCCCACAGCCATGTATCCTATCCTAAACTGTCCTTGCCTCTGACTGACCCTTTGTGCACTACCCTCTACCTTCACCCCACCATTGATGGCAGAACCTTCAGTTGCCTGGGTCCTGCTCTCTGGAACTCCCTCCCTAAACCTCTCCACTTCCCTCTCCTTTAAAAACTTTATTCTCTTGGGCCAAGCTTTGGGTCAACCATCATAATCCTTCCCTTTCTGGCGTAGCATCCATTTTCCTTGCGCCTCTCTGTGAAGTGTCTTGGCGTGATTTTTATGTAAAAGCATGTTATTGTTGGATCGAAATCGTTTCTGCTGTCCGTATCAAATAATGGTTAGATCTGTGAAATCATGGGTTGATCTGTGAATATTGGTTCTATCTGCTAACACGCAATAATCATGATTGCACTCATTAAATGACCCTTGTCGGATACATTGGAGTGGGTGAGTGTTACTGGAACAAAAACATTTATTGGCATTGCAGGAAAGAAAGTAAGACATGCATTTATATAGGGACGCATTTATCTGTACTGTTAAAATGGCCCCTCCTTGTCTCTCATTGGCCACCTTGGACGATGAGCCACACCCTGAAGTTTCTCTGGAATGTGTAACTGGAACCGACCAGCCTCTATTCTCAGTGACTTCACAATTGTAACTTGATCCACTTTGACTTCCAGAAGCCACAGATCTCCCCAGAAGCCACCAGTACTGCCCCTCCGACAGTGCGGCGCTCCCTCAGTACTGCCCCTCCGTCAGTGCGGCGCTCCCCCAGCACTGCCCCTCCGACAGTGAGTCACTCCTTCAGTACTGCCCCTCCGACAGTGCGGCTCTCCCTCAGTACTGCCCCTCCGTCAGTGCGGCGCTCCCCCAGCACTGCCCCTCCGACAGTGAGTCACTCCTTCAGTACTGCCCCTCCGACAGTGCGGCACTCCCTCAGCACTGCCCCTCTGACAGTGCGGCGCTCCCTCAGCACTGCCTCTCCGACAGTGTGGTGCTCCCTCAGCACTGGACTGTCAGCCTAGATTTATATGCTCAAGTTTCTGGAGTGGGACTTGACCCCACAACCTTCTGACTCGGGTGACTGTGCTACCCACTGAGCCACAGCTGACACAGGAGACATTTTCTAATGTATTTTTTTCTTCTCTCTCAATGATCTGCAGGACCATGAATGGTACGAACAAGCAACAGATGTTCGGACACAACTCAAATTCTTTGAACATCTGGAGCGGCTCGAAAAACAAAGGAAGGACGATCAGGAGAGAGAAATTCTATTAAAAGCAGCAAAGGTATGGACTAATTCAGTGAAAAAAGAAATTGTCAGATGGCAGCAGTTTTAATGAACTCGGGTTTCTTTAGATTTGAAATTCTATGCTTGGCTGGGTGATAGATTCTATTGTGGAATTTGATGAAGAAATTTGCATAGAGGCAGGGTGACTTGAAACAATTCTTATTATGAGTGCATGTTTTCAAATCTCATTTAGCCAAATCACACTGATTAACCATGCGGGTGCAGTGCTAGAATGAGCAGTACATTGGCCTAAAATATTTTTCGAAAAATATAGTTTGTAAATTACACTCACCACCCTTTCCATTGGGGCATACGATACCTAATAGAGGTTTTAAAAAAATATATAAAGGGCTTTGTTAAGATAGATGTAGTGAAGATGTTTCCACTTGTGGAGGAACACAAAACTAGGGGCTATAAATGTAAGATAGTCACTATTAAATCCAATTCATCATCGTAGGCAGTCCCTCGGAATCGAGGAAGACTTGCTTTCACTCCTGAAGTGAGTTCTTTGGTGGCTGAACAGTCCAATATGTGAACCACAGTCTCTGTTACAGGTGGGCCAGACAGTGGTTGAGGGAAAGGGTGGATGGGACAGGTTTGCCGCACGCTCTTTCCGCTGTCTGCGCTTGATTTCTGCATGCTCTCGGTGATGAGACTCGAGGTGCTCAGCGCCCTCTCGGATGCACTTCCTCCACTTAGGGCGGTCTTGGGCCAGGGACTCCCAGGTGTCAGTGGGGATGTCGCACTTTATCAGGGAGGCTTTGAGGGTGTCCTTGTAACGTTTCCTCTGCCCACCTTTGGCTCGTTTGCCATGAAGGAGCGCCGAGTAGAGCACTTGCTTTGGGAGTCTCGTGTCTGGCATGCGGACTATGTGGCCTGCCCAGCGGAGCTGATCGATTTTGGTCAGTGCTTCAATGCTGGCGATGTTAGCCTGGATGAGGACGCTGATGTTGGTGCGCCTGTCCTCCCAGGGGATTTGTAGGATCTTGCGGAGACATCGTTGGTGATATTTCTCCAGCAACTTGAGGTGTCTACTGTACATGGTCCAAGTCTCTGAGCCATACAGGAGGGCAGGTATTACTGCAGCCCTGTAGACCATGAGCTTGGTGGCAGTTTTGAGGGCCTGGTCTTCAAACACACTTTTCCTCAGGCGGCCGAAGGCTGCACTGGCGCACTGGAGGCGGTGTTGGATCTCGTCGTCGATGCCTGCTCTTGTTGATAGGAAGCTCCTGAGATATGGGAAGTGGTCCACGGTGTCCAGGGCCGTGTCATGGATCTTGATCACTGGGGGGGGCAGTGCTGTGCGGTGAGGACAGGCTGGTGGAGGACCTTTGTCTTACGAATGTTTAGCGTAAGGCCCATGCTTTCATACGCCTCAGTAAATACGTCGACTATGTCCTGGAGTGCAGTCTCTGTATGTGCACAGACGCAGGCGTCGTCCATGTACTGTAGCTCGACGACAGAGGTTGGGGTGGTCTTTGAATTCAGGAAAGACCTCTTCTTCCAGAGAGTGGTGAGAATGTGGAACTGCATTTAAGGGGAAGCTGGATAAATGTATGAGGGGAAAAGGAATAGAAGGATATGCTGATCGGGTGAGATGAAGAGGGGTAGGAGGAAGCTCGAGTGGAGCATAAACACCGGCATGGACCTGTTGGGTCAAATGGCCTGTTTCTCTGCTGTACAATTCTATGGATATGTAAAGAGGTATTTATGGAGGTCTTCAGCCTTGAGAACCTTCAGATTTAGCAAGAAATGAAGAATCGTAGGGCCCAAGTTTCCACACGATAAAAAACGGGCGCCCCTCCGAGCTGGGCGTCCGTTTTTCGCGCCACAAAGTGCGCCTAAAAAAACCCTCCGTATTCTCCATCTCCCTGCAGGTCCTCTGGCCCTCGGCACGGCGCAGCAGGAGCTGTAGGGGGCGGAGCTAGGACCCTGCACCGAAAACAGTGCCGGGACCTCTGCACATGCGCGCTCCAGGCGCCCAAAACTTTGTGGGAGGGGCCCGAAGCACGCAGCCCCGAGCCCTGGCCGAATGGCCTCACTGGGGCTGCGTGAATAAGGCTCCTCCCACGGCCAGCTCCTGCTTCCTGCCGACTCCCGCTCCTGCTTCCCCCCCCACCCCCCTCGACCCGCCTGTCGCTGCCGCTCCTGCTTCCGCCCCCCCCCCCCGGACCGGACCGGACCCAACTCGACCCGTCCGCATCTCCCGCTGCCACTCCCACCTGACTCGACCCGACTCGACTCTCGCCCCCGGACTGGATCCGACCTGACCTCCCCCTCCCTCTCTCCCTCCCTCCCCCGCCGACCCGAACCGAACCTTGCTCCCCGACCCGACCCAACGCCACCTACCTCTGGTGCTGGGGACGGGCCCTGCCCGAAATCTCGGGCCCGGTCCGTTCAGCCTTTGGTCCCGACGGCAAACCGCTTCCTAAAGGCCTGCCTGAAGCACTTTCACACAGGTAGGAACATGGTTTATTTAATCTTTTCTTTGCTTATAAATGTTTATTCAGGTTGGATTTATTTGTATAATATTTGTAGAAGTATAAATAAGGATTTATTGTAGAATTTAATGACTTCCCTTCACCCCCCCCCCCCCCACCTCGTTCTGGACGCCTAATTTGTAACCTGCGCCTGATTTTTTCATGTGTAGAACAGGTTTTTTCAGTTCTACAAAAATCTTCACTTGCTCCATTCTAAGTTAGTTTGAAGTACGTTTTCACTGTGGAAACTTTGAAATGAGGCGTCAGTGGCCGGACACGCCCCCTTTTGAAGAAAAAATTCTGTTCCAAAGTAGAACTGTTCTACCTGACTAGAACTGCAGAAAAAAAAATGTGGAGAATTGCGATTTCTAAGATAGTCCGTTCTCCACCAGTTGCTCCTAAAAATCAGGCGCAAATCATGTGGAAACTTGGGCCCGTAGAAGGGTTCAGATTTATACCCCGATCACCATTGATGGAGAATTGAACATTAAGACTGGCCACCAACCAAACAATGGTTGCATTCAGGACATGTTCACCTGGTTCTTTAACCAGCTGAAGCTCACACAGTGATGGTGAATTATTTCTAATACACTGATTCGATGTCCCGTGATGCTCAAACATTGGTGACACCCGGGGTTGGCTTGGAGCTTGGCACCTGGCTGCTTTCACGGGTGTCAAACTGCAGTTGGATGGTGGAAACAGCAGAGAGACGGCGAGACAGACACACTTGTTGCCTGGGCTTGGCAAGTAAAGAACGGATTCTTCGAGGGCAGGGGGCTCAGCGCTCTCGCAGAGCTGCAAACTAGCTGGGAATCTGAGGCTTCAGGAGCTCGGAGGAGGAAAGAGGGAAGCAATGTAAAACGTGCTTCGGGAGGAGGGTCTGTGTGACAGCTCAGCGAGACAGAATTCTCATTTGAAGATATCCCGGCTTTCAAGTTCACAGGGTTAGAAAATTCAAGAGCTAATTGAAGTAATGAGCAGGTTATTATCTTCCCCACTAATATTTGAAAATAGATTTATTTGATGAGGCCAGCAGGTTTGAAGTTACACCTGTGTGCAACAGTGCACTTGGCGCCCGATATTTTGCTCTTCGCTTGTTCTTGCTAATTTTTGCTCACGACGACAGATGAGCCAATTGTTTTTAAACCAGCTGTTAAACCCTGTGTGTGTTTTTTCTCTCTCTCTCCTCTTTAACTGCCTAGAGTCGCTCCAGGCAAGAAGACCCCGAGCAAGCGAGGCTAAAGCAGAAAGCAAAGGAGGTAAGGAATGGCGAGAGATTGCTGCACTTGATCTTTCAAGGCTTCGCTGATTAATTTTTGATGTTCAAGTGCTCATGTCACAATAATAACAATCGGACTCGGGGAAAAGTTGCCTTTTCTTCTTCTTTCCCCCCCCCCCACCCACACACACACATAACCCAAACTAGTTCTTGTCAGTCTGAAGTTACTCTTGGGAAGCTAACTCATTCACATTCTGGTAACCTTACGGTACAATAGAAGGTGATTATTTCCAGGTTGTTCTCGACTGGATTTAGTATTTTTGGAAGGAGGTTTATTTCATTTTTATTTCTTTGTATGAAGAAACCTTTAAGACAATTTTGGAATCCAAAATGTTAAAAGCGACTGAATATTTCCCCCGAGTTTTGTTTCTCATCCAAGTGAGTGTTCAGATGCTGCTTTTACAGCAATCTCTCTCGGGCGAGCCAGGGAGCTGGTGTTGGGTTTGTGCTGCTGTTTTCACTGTTTGCTCACAATGGCAGTGGTGATTTCCCACACAAAAATATGTTCCTGAATTTAGTCCATTTCTTGTGATCCGTTCCATTCTACTTTCTGTATTAGAAATGTATTGTTGGAGAATCATCGATATTTTGGATCAGAAGGCCAGTTGGCTTTGGGCTTGTGTGGGTTGCTGGGTTGGAGCTGTTTATCTGATCCTGATTCATTCTCCTTTCCCGGTACCCTTTAATATTTGTGCTTCAAGTGTTCATTAATTCCCTCTTCCCAGGGGCAGAACGGACCAGCCACATTGCGATATGTGTGCACACTAGGTCCGTGCAGCAGAGCAGGTCTCCAGTCGTCCTGGTTAACCCTTGCCACTGGACCAAGACCTCGCTCTGTCAAGCCCGTGTGGTGGCTGGTGTGCAACGGTCACCCCACGTTAAAAAAATCCACCCACAGGCATCTTCCATCCTTCAGGATGCAGTTCAGGATCTGGAATATTAGGTCCTTCATTGAAACACCTGGGAACTCATCCGTTTTTTGACGTGGAAGCAAGTCATCCTTGTTTCGAGGGACTGCCAATGATGATGATGAATTGCCTCTTACATGCCACATACAGCTTCAATCGCCACTTGTGGCAAATGTGTTCCACATTCGAATAAAGCTCAGCCGGAAAATATTTTTCCTAAGCTTTTAAAAATGAATTTATCGCAGATGGTTGTAGCTGAGGAGTGTGTGTGTGCGTGTTATTAAAAACCACAAAGGGTTTCTAGTGTTTCCGAATCCTTTCAATAACTTGATACTAAAGACATTTCTCTGACAAAAGACTGGCGAACTAATTGAAGCCAGTGAAATGTGGCAGTGCAATCTGCTGCAGTGACAGCTGCTGCTGGTGCTGAGGCACAGCCTAGAACGACAAACTTCGACTCTGTCCCATCGGTCTGAAGAGTAGAGTTCAACATCTTTAAGGGGATTGCCCTTTCTTTCCTGAGTGTTTTTCTAGTACAGTTCCACAGGCAGTCTTCAGTCCGAGTGCCCATTCTGCAAATGTGAACTTTTGGCAGGATATTCGTAGGAACGTACGGACAGGAGGCCATTCAGCCCCTTGAGCCTGTTCTGCCATGACTGATCTGTACCTCAACTGCAGTTACCCGCGTGATTCCGGATTCCTTAATGCCCTTGCCTAACCATAATGTAGCAATCTCAGTTTTGACATTTTCAGTTGACCCCCATCCTCATCAAGTTTTTGACAAAGAGAGTTCCAGATTCCCACTGCCCTTTGTGCTTCTTAACCACCCCTGAGGGGCCTGGCTCTAATTTTAAGGTTGCGTCCCCTTGTTCTGGACTCCCCCCACCAGAGGAACTAGTTTCTCTCTAACTACCAAATCAAATCCTTTAAACATCTTAAACACCTCAATTACATCACCTCATAATCTTTTATATTCAAAGGAATACAACCTGTCCTCAGAGTTTTAATCCTTTTAGCCCCGGTGAATCTGCGCTGCTCCTGCTCTAAGACCAATATATCCTTCCTGAGTAGCGGTGCCCAGAACTCAACCCAGTATCCAGATGGAGTCTGACCAGAGAACATGAGAAATAGGGACAGGAGTCGGCCATTCTGCCCCTTGAGCCTGCTCCGCCATTCAATATGATCATGGCAGATCTGATCATGGACTCAGCTCCACTTCCCCGCCCGCTTCCCATAACCCATTATCCCCATATTGTTTAAGAAACTGTCTATTTCCGCCTTAAATTTATTTAATGTCCCAGCTTCCACAGCTCTCTGAGGCAGCGAATTTCACAGATTTACAACCCTCTGAGAGAAGAAATTTCTCCTCATCTCAGTTTTAAATGGGCGGTCCCTTATTCTCAGATCATGCCCTCTAGTTTCTCATCAGTGGAAACATCCTCACTGCATCCACCTTGTCAAGCCCCCTCTAACCTTATACATTTCGATAAAGTCACCTCTCATTCTTCTGAATTCCAATGAGTAGAGGCCCAACCTACTCAACCTTTCCTCATAAGTCAGTCCCCTCATCCCTGGAATCAACCAAGTGAAGCTTCTCTTAACTGCCTCCAAAGCAAGTATATCCTTTCGTAAATATGGAAACCAAAACTGCATGCAGTATTCCAGGTGTGGCCTCACCAAAACCTTAAATAGCTGTAGCAAGACTTCCCTGCTTTTATACTCCATCCCCTTTGCAATAAAGGCCAAGATACTATTGGCCTTTCTGATCACTTGCTGTACCTGCATACTATCCTTTTGTGTTTCATGCACAAGTACCCCCAGGTCCCGCTGTACTGCGGCACTTTGCAATCTTTCTCCATTTAAATAATAACTTGTTCTTCGATTTTTTTCTGCCAAAGTGCATGACCTCACACTTTCCAACATTATACTCCATCTGCCAAATTTTTGCCCACTCACTTAGCCTGTCTGCCTTTTGCAGATTTTTTGTGTCCTCTTCACACATTGCTTTTCCTCCCATCTTTGTATCGTCAGCAAACTTGGCTACGTTACACTCAGTCCCTTCTTCCAAGTCGTTAATATAGATTGTAAATAGTTGGGGTCCCAGCACTGATCCCTGCGGCACCCCACTAGTTACTGCTTGCCAACCAGAGAATGAGCCATTTATCTCTACTCTCTGTTTTCTGTTTGTTAGCCAATCCTCTATCCATGCTAATATATTACCCCCAACCCCGTGAACTTTTATTTTGTGCAGTAACCTTTTATGTGGCACCTTGTCAAATGCCTTCTGGAAGTCCAAATACACCACATTCACTGGTTCCCCTTTATCCACCCTGTTTGTTACATCCTCCAAGAACTCCAGCAAATTTGTCAAACAGGACTTCCCCTTCATAAATCCATGCTGACTCTGCCTGACCGAATTATGCTTTTCCAAATGTCCTGCTACTGCTTCTTTAATAATGGACTCCAACATTTTCTCAACCACAGATGCTAGGCTAACTGGTCTATAGTTTTCTGCTTTTTGTCTGCCTCCTTTTTTAAATAGGAATGTTACATTTGCAGTTTTCCAGTCTGCTGGGACCTCTTCAGAATCCAGGGAATTTTGGTAAATTACAACCAATACATCCACAATCCCTGCCGCTACTTCTCTTAAGACCTTAGGATGCAAGCCACCAGGTCCAGGGGATTTATCTGCCTTTAGTTCCATTATGTTACTGAGTACCATCACCTTAGTGATTGTGATTGTGTTAAGTTCCTCCCCCCCGCCCCCCGCGCCCCCTACCCCTATAGCCCCTTGACTATCCATTATTGGGATATTGTTAGTGTCCTCTACCTTAAAGACTGATACAAAATATTTGTTCAGAGTTTCTGCCATCTCCATGTTCCCCATTACTAATTCCCCGGTCTCATCCTCTAAGAGACCAACATTTACTTTAGCCACTCGTTTCCTTTTTATGTACCTATAGAAACGCTTGCTATCTGTTTTTATATTTTGTGCTAGTTTACTTTCATCGTCTATCTTCCCTTTCTTAATCATTGAGGACCTTTGACCTCAACTCCACTTTCCCGCCCGATCTCCATATCCCTCGAGTCCAACCATCAATCTCAATCTTGAACATACTCAATGATTCAGCATTCACAACCCTCTGGAGTAGAGAATTCCAAAGATTCACCACTCTCTGAGTGAAGACATTTTTCCTCATCTCATTCCTAAATGGCCGACCCTTTATCCTGAAACTATGCCCCCTAATTCTAGACTCTCCATATATAACTAATGTAACTTCCACCCCTTTGAACATAAGAAATAGGAGCAGGAGTAGGCCATTTGGCCTTGAGCCTGTTCAATAAGATCATGGCTGATCTGATCCTGGCCTCCACTCCATTTCCCCGCCCGCTCCCTCCAACACTTGACTCCCTTATCATTCAAAAATGTGTCTATCACCACCTTAAATATAGAAACATAGAAATTTACAGTGCAGAAGGAGGCCATTCCGGCCCATTGTGTCCGCACCGGCCGACAAAGAGCCACACAGCCCTTGGTCAGCAGCCCTAAAGGTTACATATAAACCTATGAACAATGACAGAAAGGCAAAGAGCACCCAGCCCAACCAATCCTCCTCACCACAACTGCGACAAGCCTTATACTGAAACATTCTACACTCCACCCCAATCGGAGCCATGTGATCTCCTGGGAGAGGCAAAAACCAGATTAAAAACCCAGGCCAATTTAGGGAGAAAAAAATCTGGGAAAATTCCTCTCTGACCCATCCAGGCGATCAAAACTAGTCCAGGAGATCACCCTGGCCGTATTCTATTCCCTGCAGTACTTACCATTATATCTGCTCCGTCCAACAAAAGGTCATCCAGTCTAATCCCAATTACCAGCTCTAGGTCTGTAACCCTGCAGGTTACTGCACTTTAATTGCCCATCCAACCATCTCTTAAAAGTGGTAAGGGTTTCTGCATCCACCACACTTCCAGGCAGCGAGTTCCAGATCCCCACAACCCTCTGGGTAAAGAAACCCCCCCCGCCCCGCCTCAAATCCCCTCTAAACATTCCACCAACCACCTTAAAACTATGCCCCTTCGTAATAGACCCCTCCACTAATGGAAATAGGCCCTTACTATCCACTATGTCCAGGCCCCTTAATATTTTGTACACCTCAATGAGGTCTCCTCTCAACCCTCTCTGTTCCAATGAGAAAAAACCCAGCCTATCCAATCTATCCTCATAACTAAGATTCTCCATTCCAGGCAGCATCCTAGTAAATCTCCTCTGCACCCTCTCTAGTGCAATCACGTCCTTCCTATAATATGGCGACCAGAATTGCACGCAATACTCCAGCTAAGGCCTCACCAAAGTATTATACAATTTAAACATAACCTCCCTGCTCTTATAGTGTATGCCTCGGCCAATAAAGGCAAGCATTCCATATGCCTTCTTAACCACCTTATCCACCTGGCCTGCTAATTTCAGGGATCTGTGGACAAGCACTCCAAGGTCCCTTTGTTCAGCTACACTATTAAGTGGCCAACCGCTTAATGTGTATACCCTTTCCTTATTCGCCCTCCCAAAGTGCATCACCTCACACTTCTCTGAATTAAATTACATTTGCAGCCGTTAACTTTCCTCTTCATTATCAACCACACAGCCAATTTTAGTGTCGTCTGCAAACTTCTTAATCATACTCCCTATATTCAAATCTAAATTGTTGATATATTCCACAAAATGCAAGGGTTCCAGTACTGAGCCCTGCGGAACCCCACTGGAAACATCCTTCCAGTCACAAAAACATCCATCAATCATTATCCTTTGTTTCCTACTTCCAAGCCAATTTTGGATCCAACTTGCCACTTTGCCCTGTATCCCATGGGCTTTAACCTTCATGACCAGTCTACCATGTGGGACCTTATCAAAAGCCTTGATAAAGTCCATATACACTACATCATACGCACTACCCTCATCGACCCTCTTGGTTACCTCCTCAAAAAATTCAATCAGGTTAGTCAGACACGATCTTCCCTTAACAAATCCGTGCTGACTGTCCCGAATTAATCCTTGCCTTTCCAAATGCAGATTTATCCTGTCTTTCAGGATTTTTTTCCAATAATTTTCCCACCACTGAGGTTAGGCTGACAGGCCTGTAATTACTCGGCCTATCCCTTTCTCCCTCCTTAAACAAGGGTACTACATTAGCAGTCCTCCAATCCTCTGGCACCATGCCCAGTTCCAAAGAGGACTGGAAAATGATGGTCAAGGCCTCTGCTATTTCCTCTTTTACTTCGCTCAACAGCCTGGGATGCATTTCAACCGGGCCTGGGGACTTATCTACTTTCAAAGCTGCTAAACCCCTTAATACTTCCTCTCTCACTATATTTAGATCATCCAGAATATCATACTACTCCTCGATAGCAGTGTCTGCAATGCCCCTTTTCTTTGTGAAGACAAATGCAAAATATTTGTTAAGAACCCTCCCAACATCTTCTGCCTCCACACAAAGATTACCCTCATGGTCTCTAATAGGCCCTACCCTTTCTTTAGTTATCCTCTTACTCTTAATATATTTATAGAACATCTTAGGGATTTTCTTAATTTTACTGGCCAAGAATTTCTCATGCTCGCTCTTAGAATTCCTAATATCCTTTTTAATTTTCTATACTCCTCTAAAGATTCTATAGTATTTAGCCGTTGATATATGACATAAGCGTCCCTTTTTTTCTTAATCCTCCCCTGTAAGTCCCTAGACATCCAGGGGGCTCTAGAATTATTTTTCCCAGTCTTAAATATATTCAAAGACCCAGTCTCCACAACTCTCTGGGGTAGAGAATTCCAAAGATTCATGACCCTCTGAGAAAAAATTGCTCCTCATTTCTGTTTTAAATGGGTATCCCCCTTATTCTGAAACTATGCCCCCTAGTTCGAGATTCCCCCATGAGGGGAAACATCCTCTCTGTATCTACTCTGTCAAACCCCCTCAGAATCTTATACATTTCAATAAGATCACTTCTCATTCTTCTAAACTCCGATGAGTATAGGCCTAACCTTCTCAACCTTTCTTCATATGACAACCCCTTCATCTCAGGAATCAACTTCGTGAACCTTCTCTGAACTGCCTCCAATGCAAGTATATCCTTCCTTAAATAAGAAGACCAAAACTGTACGCAGTACTCCAGGTGTGGCCTCACCAACGCCCTGTACATTTGTAGCAGGCCTTCTCTACTTTTATACTCCATCCCCCTTGCAATAAAGGCCAACATTCCATTTGTTTTCCTGATTACTTGCTGTACCTGCATGCTAACTTTTTATGTTTCATGTACAAGAATCCCCAGATCCCTCTGTACGACAGCATTTTGTAATCACTCTCCATTTAAATAATAATTTTTCCTACCAAAATGGATAACCACACATTTTCCCACATTATAGTCCATCTGCCAAATTTTTGCCCACTCACTGAGTCTATCTCTATTTCCCTTTGTAGATTATTTGTGTCCTCCTCACAACTTGCTTTCCCTTTGTATCATTAGCAAATTTGGCTATGTTACACTCAGTCCCTTCATCTAAGTCATCAATATAGATTGTAAATAGTTGAGGCCCCAGCACTGATCCCTGTGGCACCCCACTAGTTACAGTTTGCCAACCTGAAAATGACCCATTTATCTCTGTTCTCTGTTAGTTAGCCAATCCACTATCCACACTAATATATTACCCCAACCCCATGAGCTCTTATTCCAGTACCCCCATGAGATAAAGGCCAAAATTCCATTAGCCTTCTAAATTATTTTTTCAACCATGAAGGGCATCTGAGCTGAGCTTGACCTTGCCTGTCGAGGTTTGATTCGGGGCTGAACCCAATTCTGCCCTTGCTAAACCAGCAGACGTTCCAGCCAGGGTCATTCTGCAACCGTCAGGAGCAGGAACCCTTGGAGATCGAGTCCCAACCTTTCCATAGACATGGGTTCCGAGGCCAAGCGACCGTGGCTGATATTGACTAACTGAGCACAAACCATCAATTGCACCTGGGTGCTTCTGATCTGCGGCTCAGGACCACATCAGGTGAGAATCATAGAATCATAGAAATTTAGAGCACGGAAGGAGACCATTTCGGCCCATCGTGTCCACGCTGACCGACAAAGAGCTATCCGGCCTAATCCCACATTCCAGCTCTTGTCCGTAGCTTTGTACGTTACAGCACATCCAAGTAATTTTTTTAAAGTGGTATGGGTTTCTGTCTCTTTCAGGCAGTGAGTTGAAACCCCCACAGCTTCTGGGTGAAAAAATGGCCCCTCAAATTCCCTCTAAACCTCCCCCCAATTACTTTAAATCTTTAAGTCTTCAGCTGCTCTGTGATTGGGGACTCTCTGGGACTATTGTTTCTATACAGTTCAAAATGACCTTTAAACCAAAGTGCTTCAACGTGGGAAAATGTGATGATGTCACACTCGTGTGCTGTCTGATGGACGTAAAATCACATTGTGCAGGAATACCCACTTGTTGGGATCAAAAATGCCAAATGGGGAAATTTTCCTTTGGTGAGAATAATATTTTCTTGCCATTAATCCAGTCGTTCCCCTATTTTTAGAGGAGAGGGCACTTCTATATTGAGTAATTGACTCACTTGCTGTATTTTTAGTGCTTTTTCCTGACTTTCCACATGGTCATTTTGTGTTTTCCTCTTTGCTGACTTACAGGATATCTGGAGTTTTGCACGCAGCAGTCAGGGGAATTGGTTTAAATGCCAGCAGGGATCCTTGCAAGCGATAACTGCTAGTCAGTGTAGACTGAAAGCACTCACTGTGCTGCATCTGCATGTTGGCACGAACGTCATACGAGAGCTGTGCACCACTTATTCCCAACTCTGCCCCAATAAAATTCATCAACCACAATCTCAGCGAAGTGCTCCCCTCACTATCCCAGCAGGACATTGGCTGTCCTCTGATGGGTAGTTCATACCCAGCATGTTGTGGGCCAGGTCCATTGGGAACTGGATTCACACTGACCAAATGCATTTCCTTTCAGCCAGCAGGGACTTGCATCGTATCTGTTGGGGTTTGAAAGAAGGAAAGACTTGCATTTGTATAGTGCCATTCACGACTTCAGTGCGGCCCAAAGCGCTTTACAACCAGTGAAGTATATTTGAGGTGTAGTCACTGTTGTAATGTAGGAAAGATGGCAGCCAATTTGTGCACAGCAAGCTCCCATAAACAGCAATTAAGTAAATGACCAGATCATTTTTTTTTTTAGTGATGGTGGTTGAGGGATAATTGTTGATCAGGTAACTGGGGATAACTTCCCTGCTCCTCTTCAAAATATTGCCATGGGATCGTACCCGAGGGGGCCAATGGGCCTCAGTTTTATGTCTCATCTGAAAGATGGCACCTCCGATGGTGGAGTGCTCCCTCAATACTGCACTGGGAGTGTTAACCTCGATTATGTGCTCAAGTCTCTGGACTGGGACTTGAACCCATGGCCTTCGGAGGTGAGTGCGGCCAACTGAGCCACAGCTGACAGAGTTTCAGAGATGAAAGTCTAATGTCTAACCTGTTATCCATTGGTATTTATTTTGGCGTTCTACATCTTATATATTCTTGATTCAGTTAATAGCATTCTCGCCTCTGGGTCAGAAGGTTGTGGGTTCAACTCCACTCCCAGTCTTAAGCATCTAATCTGGGCTGACATCTCGGGGAGAGAGTACTGCACTGATTTCTGGATGGGACATTAAACGGCGGTGCCATCGTTCTGCTCAGGTGGATGTGAAAGATCCCATGGTGATTCTTCAAAAACGACCAAGGGTCCTGGAGTCTCAGTCAATATTTTCTCTTTTCTTTGGGCCACACGGGCCATTTAAGAATCCATGCATGTGCCGTTTTTGCATTTAAAACCAGATCACCAGCGCTCGGGACCCCCGGAGCGCTGTGTGGCCTGACAGAATACAGGGAACATTGGTCCCAATCAGCATCCCCCCCTCAACCAACAGCCCAAAATCACCTGGTCATTAAACTATTTACTGTTTGCGGGATCTTGCTGTGTGCAAATTGGCTGCCGTATTTTCCAACACGTCTGCACTTCAAAATTAACCTATTGGCCATTGATTGCTTTGTGAGGTCCTGATGATTTGATAATCCACAATAATCCTTTGTTTCTCTCCACCGACTGTACTTTGCCTGAGATATAAACCACTCATCCATCAAAAATACTTAGTCCTGCTCTCAGACAGCAGCTCCCCGAGTACATTGGCCGTTCAGCCACCACGGGAACATGCTCAGGAGTTGTACACAACTCTGGCTGCAGATGTGAGAGGGTTGTAACCCTTTCCAGTGTTTACTGATCGTGTTTTAGATTTGATACCGAGCCTCGCATCAGTTAAAACTACACCAGACACAAGTGGAGCGTTGCCGTTTGCCCCATTCTAGACTATCACTTTCTTTTTGATCACTCCAAAATTGACTGGTACTTTGCTGGAGGAACGAGTTCATATTCTTTATTTTTCCTCGAGTAGAAATTTACAAATGGACTTGCATGAAAAATAACTATTTAATGGAAATTATGTCAGGTTTTAGGCCAACAGCTCCAGGGTTAGGACACGTGGCTGCTCACTACCATCAGGTGGTAGATCCCTGTTCAAATGTTCAGTCACATACTGTTACAGTGTTGGATCCCCATTCAAAGCATCCATTCACTGACTCCCGTTCTGAACACCCAGTTCCTAATGGTAGAGCTTTGGACCCCTGTTGCGTAGATTGGGCCTATACTCTTTGAAGTTTAGAAGAATGAGAGGTGATCTCATTGAAACTTATAAGATCCTGAGGGGGGCGTTGATAGGGTAGATGCTGAGAAGTTGTTTTGCCTGGCTGGCCAATTTTGAACTCTGGGTCTCAGGATAAGGAGATGACTATTCAAGAGGGCTGTGAATTTTTGGAATTCTCTACCCTGAGGGCTGAGGATGCTGAATCGTTGAGTATATTCAAAGCTGAAATCGCCACAATTTTGGACTCGAGGGGAATCAAGCGATGTGATCAAGGGAAAGTGTTCAGGTTAAAGATCAGCCATGATCTTATTGAATTACAGAGCGGGCTCGATGGGGCGAAAGGCCTACTCCTGCTCCTAATTCTTATGCTCATATGTTCTTACAGCACCTGATGTTGGGCCCAATTCAGAGCACCCACACACAGGGCCCAAGTTTCGGCATCTGGTGAAAACGGTGCACCTCCGAGACTTACGTAACCTGCCTGGGCTCGAAGGTGCGGCGGAATATTCTGCAGCAATTCTCCGGTCCTCCTGGACCGTGGCGCGGCGTGGCGTCGTCTCCCTGGGGAGGAGCCTGCCGCAGGGGGGCGGGGCGAGGGATCATGCCGCCTTCTCAGAGCCGGCAGCGTTGTGCAGGCGCGTTGGAGCAGGTGCGCCTGCGCAATGGCTCGGGGGAGCGTGGGTACCGGGAAGGGGGGTGGGGGGCGTGGGTACCGGGAGGAGGGGGAGCGTGGGTACCGGAGAGTGGCAACAGATGTAGGGGGGAGCGTGGTAACAGGGATGGAGGAGCGTGAGCAGGGGTGCCTCCTTCCAGCCTCTCCCCCACCCCACACACCCAACCCCCCACATCCCCCACACCTGCCCCCCCCCACACACACCCCCATTCCCACACACCCACACCTCCCCAACCCACCCCCCACACACACCCTCCCACCCCTTCCCACCCACCCCCACACACACCACCTCCCACACACACACACACTCCCCCTTCCCCCCCACACGCACCCCCACCCCCTCCCCACACACCCCCCCTCGCACCCACCCCACACACCCCCCCCCCCCACACAAACACACACTCTCCCAACCCCCCCTCACACACACACACACACACACACACACACACACACACACACACACACTTCCCCACCCCCCCACACCCCCCCCCACACACTTCCCCCCCCCCACACACTTCCCCCCCCCCACACACACACTTCCCCCCCCCACACACACACACACACACACCCCTCCCCCCCCCCCACACACACACCACCTCCCACCCCCCCACACAACCCCCCCCCCCCCACACACTCCCCTCCCCCCCACTCCCCCACACACACCACCTCCCACCCCCCCACACACACACATACACACCCCCTCCCACCCCCCTACGCACACACACACACACACGCACACACACACACACCCCTCCCACACTCCCACCCCTTCCCCCCCCCACTCCCACACATACACACACACACACACCCCACCCCGCACCCCTCACTGTCAGATACAGAGAGAGGGAGACACTACAGTGAGAGACACTGACAGAGACACCTTCCCTTCACATAAAGGTAGGACTTCTATTTTTTATTGATTGATTACTTATTACTTTGGTCTTGGTGCTTTAGGTGCAGGGTTCCTTCTATTTTTTATTAATTAATTGCTTATTACTTTTTGTGCTTTGTTTAGTGCTTGGCGCTTTAAATGTACTTTGCTTCTTTAATGTTGTTGTGAAGGTGTTTATGGAAAATCCTCTAACTTCCCTTACCCCCCCGCTGTTGTGATGTTGATGTGTCCTTTGTGTTTAATGCTTCCCACCCGCTGTCTCTGGCTGTGCCTGCACTAAACTTAACTCTAGGTCAGGTTTTTCAGAACTTACAAAAGTGGACACTTACTCCATCCTAAGTTAGTTTGGAGTAAGTTTTCACTGCCGAAACTTGCAAAACAGGCCTGAGTGGCTGGACACACCCCCTTTTGAAAAGAAAGTACCTTACCTAAAGCCAACCTAAACTAACTCACTAGAACTGGAGCAAACTAATATCCGAGAATTGCAATTTCTAACATACACCAAACTAAACTAGTTGCTCCAAAAAAGTAGGAGCAACTCCACCCGAAACTTGGGCCCACAGATACTGGAGCATTGGTTTCCCCCCCACCCCCTTCCAAGCAGAGCAGGTCTTCAGTCGTCCTGGTTAACCCTTGCCACTGGATAAAGACCTAGCTCTGTCAAGCCCGTGTGGTGGCTGATGTGCAACGGTCACCCCATGTTAAAAAAATCCACCCACAGGCATCTTCCACCCCCTCAGCTGGAGTTCAGGACTGGGACATCAGGTCCTTCATCGAAACATCTGTGAACTCTTGTGGAAGCAAGTCATCCTCGTTCGAGGGACTGCCGATGATGATGTGTTCCCCCATTCAATCCCTTCAGTGACAGCAGATCCTTATTGGGAAAGGTCCATACACTGACCATACAGACATCCCAGCCTGCTCACTCTCCTGGAAGATATTGTGCGTCCATGATTAAATGGAAAGAAACTGACTTAAATGAAAATTAGATGCAAGGAAAACACTTGCCTGCAGAGCCCATGTGAATTCCATATGTCAAACCCGGAAATTGGAACGTCATCCTCACCTTCAGTTAAATAAAGTAAGAAAAATTTCCCTTCCTTTCGTACTGAAGTGAAAGAACTATTAATGCCCAGTCCGACGTGATAGAATGATATTGCCTTTAGTACAATAAGACGTTTTAAAATGTAGTCTATAGATCATAATGGAGAATGTCCTGCTGGAATGGAGCCCCCTGTTGTTCAGCCATATTGTGTACATTGATGATTTATTTAAATCACACTCGATCTGAACATCAGTGATTTGTCACATCTTAAAAAGAATGATCTCTTTGGAGGGGCCCGGCAGCAATTGTTTTTTTTTTCTTTCTTTACTCTTTGGTCTTCACAGAAAGAAGCCTTGTTAGAGAGGATTGGCTTCGATAGTATTTTGCTACAGTGTTGTCCAGAACATTATACTAGCCGCTGGCCGCAGATGGATTATTGGCTAATTATATTTCTGATTAGCAAATAAATGTGTAATAGACACAGTCGTTGGGCATGTGATCGTGATCTCTTATTTCCATGTGGCATGCATGTGAACTTTAACCTTTTTGTTTGTTTCTTGGTAAAATGGTACAACAACAACTTATATTTACATAGCACCTTTAAACATAGAAAATAGGTGCAGGAGTAGGCCATTCGTCCTTCGAGCCTGCACCACCATTCCGTAAGATCTTGGCTGATCATTCACCTCAGTACCCCTTTATGCTGTACGATGAAGGGCAACGTAGTGAAACGTCCAAAGGTGCTTCACAGGAATGTTGTGAGATAAAAGTTTGACACTGAGCTGCATAAGTAGAAATTAGCAGATGACCAAAGGCTTGGTCAAAGAGGAATAATTTAAGAAGCGTCTTAAACATAGAAACCTAGAAAATAGGTGCAGGAGTAGGCCATTCGGCCCTTCGAGCCTGCACCACCATTCAATAAGATCATGGCTGATCCTTCACCTCAGTACTCCTTTCCTGCTTTCCATACCCCTTGATCCCTTTAGCCGTAAGGGCCATATCTAACTCCCTCTTAAATATATCCAACGAACTGGCATCAACAACTCTCTGCGGTAGGGAATTCCATAGGTTAACAACTCTCTGAGTGATGAAGTTTCTCCTTATCTCAGTTCTAAATGGCTTACCCCTTATTCTAAGACTGTGTCCCCTGGTTCTGGACTTCCCCAACATCGGAAACATTCTTTCTGCATCTAACCTGTCCAGTCCCGTCAGAATTTTATATGTTTCTATGAGAATCCCCTCTCATCCTTCTAAACTCCAGTGAATACAGGCCCAGTCGATCCAGTCTCTCCTCATATGTCAGTCCAGCCATCCCGGGAATCATTCTGGTGAACCTTCGCTGCACTCCCTCAATAGCAAGAACATCCTTCCTCAGATTAGGAGACTAAAACTGAACACAATATTCCAGGTGAGGCCTTACCAAGAGCCTGTACAACTGCAGTAAGACCTCCCTGCTCCTATACTCAAATCTCCTAGCTATGAAGGCCAACATACCATTTGCTTTCTTCACCGCCTGCTCTACCTGCATGCCAACTTTCAATGACTGATGTACTATGACACCCAGGTCTCGTTGCACCTCCCCTTTTCCTAATCTGTCACCATTCAGATAATATTTTGCCTTTGTGTTTTTTCCCCCAAAGTGGATAACCTCACATTTATCCACATTATACTGCATCTGCCATGCATTTGCCCACTTACCTAACCTGTCCAAGTCACTCTGCAGCCTCTTAGCGTCCCCCTCACAGCTCACACCGCCACCAAGCTTAGTGTCATCTGGAAACTTGGAGATATTACACTCAATTCCTTCATCTAAATCATTAATGTATATTGTAAATAGCTGGGGTCCCAGCACTGAGCCCTGCGGCACCCCACTAGTTACTGCCTGCCATTCTGCAAAGGACCCGTTTATCCCGACTCTCTGCTTCCTGTCTGCCAACCAGTTCTCTACCCCCAGTACCATGTGCTTTAATCTCTTGTGTGGGACCTTGTCAAAAGCCTTTTGAAAGTCCAAATACACCACATCCACTCGTTCTCCCTTGCCCACTCTACTCGTTACATCCTCAAAAAATTCCAGAAGATTTGTCAAGGATGATTTCCCTTTCATAAATCCATGCTGACTTGGACCGATCCTGTCACTGCTTTCCAAATGCGCTGCTATTTCATCTTTAATAATTGATTCCAACATTTTCCTCGCTACTGATAGCAGGCTAACCGGTCTATAATGTCCTGTTTTCTCTCTCCCTCCTTTTTTAAAAAGTGGTGTTACATTAGCTACTCTCCAGTCCATAGGGACTGATCCAGAGTCGATAGACTGTTGGAAAATGATCACCAATGCATCCACTATTTCTATGACCACTTCCTTAAGTACTCTGGGATGCAGACTATCAGGCCCCGGGGATTTATCGGCTTTCAATCCCATCAATTTCCCTAATTGATGCCAGTTCATTGGATATATTCAAGAGGGAGTTAGATATGGCCCTTACGGCCAAGGGGATCAAGAGGTATGGAGAGAAAGCAGGAAAGGGGTACTGAGGGAATGATCAGCCATGATCTTATTGAATGGTGGTGCAGGCTCGAAGGGCCGAATGGCCTACTCCTGCACCTATTTTCTATGTTTCTATGCAACACAATTTCCCGCCTAATAAGGATATCCTTCAGTTCCTCCTTCTCACTAGACCCTCGGTCCCCTCATACTTCCGGAAGGCTATTTGTGTCTTCCTTCGTGAAGACAGAACCAAAGTATTTGTTCAACTGGTAAAGTAGGTAAGAGAGGCAGAGAGGTTTAGGCAGGGAGTTCCAGAGCTTGGGGCCGAGGCAACAGAAGGCACGGCCACCGAGGATTGAGCGATTATAATCAGGGATGCTCAGGATGGCAGAATTAGAGGCGAAAAGCAGTGTGTGCGAGTGTTTTTTGATTGTTGAGTTTTGTGGTGTTGCCGCAGAATAGTGCCAGATGTTTGTTCAGTGAATATACACCCTTGAAGAACATTTACCTGTATTGTGTGTAAGGTGTTTTCGACTAAAATTAGTGAGTGTGGCTAAAATAGTGTCACTGTAGCCTCACCTGTAGCTGCTCAGCAATTTCTAGCGGACAACACTGCTATAGGATGCAGCACACGCGAGCCAATTGCCATTCAATGTATGGTCCACTTCTTATTTGCTGTTAATTACTCACTTAAAATGACTCCCACCTGTTCCCACCAGTGCGTTGCCCTTAGTTATACAGCATAAAGGCAGTGAAGGTGGATTGCTTCCACAAATTCCACAGGGACATGGATAGTTTCTTCGCAACAGAAGTGATGGAGAGGTCTGAGAGATGTAGTGTACGCTGGCACAACTTGAAGTTTGATATCAGCCAGAGGATCACAAGGGTCTGTTCTGGTCCTGCACATTCCCATGTGGCTAAGGTGCTCTCATTTGGAAACAACCCAGGCTTGCAAGGGCAGACTCTATAATTGTACTGCTGGGTGCTTCTCACCATTCAAGGGCGCGCTGTATGAAAATGTCACGTTACACAGCGCTGAAATCCCAGTGGGAAAAATGCTGAAGCTGCGCCCCCTTGAGTATTTGGTGTGCCTGCCATTCTCCATCACTAAAGACCATCTCTTCCTCCCCAGTGGTCAAACTCCCTGCCTCTGCTCTTCATCTTCCCTTCAGCTTGGCACAGTTGGTGGCACAGTGAGCTCCGAGTCAGAAGCTTGCAACTTTAAGCCCCAGTCATGGATTTGAGCACGTCATCCAGGCTGACAGTTCAGTGACGTACTGAGAGAGTGCTGCAATTAGGGTGGAAGCGAGCCATGTTCTGTAGGTGGTCCCAGACGTGTCTCCGCAGCCACGGGGTTTCAGAGAATGCTGTGGTTATGCCTCAGACCGATTCAGCAGCCAGGGAGAGAGCTTTACTGAATTGGCATCAGAGGTAAGTAGGTGATGATGGGATTGGAACAGGACGGCCGAAGGTTTGCCAGTTTGAGCGGTGGGAAGTTACAGGATTTGATGTCGGATCGAACAGTGACATCCTTGCAGTCGGTGTTGATGGAGAGAGGTCGGGTTGGATATCTGTTGTACCACTCTGTGCACCAAGGAAACGTCCCATGCGTCACCTCCCGTTCACACGGTGTTTATTTTTGGATGTATTGTAGAGGTAGGACTATGTGGAGGTGCTCCAGGCACCGGCTCAGTGCCTTTTTTTGGTGTGTCACGTGATCATGATATGCCGAGTTTAAGGATTTGTGTCTGACAGATTGGCAGCTGCTTGCAAATCCTGCCTCACACATCCTTTGACCCTTGCCACCTGTCTCATTGATATCCTGCTTTAGTGATCTTCAGTCCAACATCGTCATTATGTTACTGATCTGCAACCGCATCAGTTTTTGAGTGGTTATTTTTACTGCTTTTAACAATGCTTTTATTTTAAGATTACATTGACCATATTTGCTCTATGTAATTTTCATTGCCAAAACTCCTAGCTCTTGTACTTATCATTTGTGTCTCGTGGTGGTGTTCCCTGAATACATGCATCTCTTGATCATTCTTATTCATAACCCTCATGCAAATCAGTGAGACTAATTGTTTTCCCTCAGTTCTATATCGTCTCATGAAATTGTAACTTACGCTGAGACGCTGTTACAAATGACCTGTCTTCACTTCCAAGTCTGGAGAGTGTTGGCCGTCTATTGAACCATGAAGGGGCTTCGTAGCTGAGCCTGGCCCTGTCCTTTCTCGATACGTATACATAACGACTGGGAGCGGGAACCCTGGTAGATTTTCATAATGAATGGTAAGCCCGTTAAGGCAGTCCAGCCTACATTTTGACCTGACAACCCAATTCCTTGAAAATGTCGCACCTGCTGATTTTGCAGAATGTTCTGTCCCCTGAAGGTCTCCTAATGCTGCTCCCTCTGCTGAGGGCGCAAAGCTCTTGTGGAATAGAACAAAGAAGCAGCCCTGAAACTCAGCAGGTTGTGTATGTGTTAAATGTCTCTCAAAATCTGGACGTGATGCGCTTTCAACAATGTTGTGGAATTTTTACACCCATGACTCGAGGTTTTCCTAGTCTTTTAGAAACATAGAAAATAGGTGCAGGAGGCCATTCAGCCCTCCGAGGCTGCACCGCCATTCATGCAACCTCTGTACCCCACCCCTGCCTTCTCTCCATACCCCCTGATCCCTTAAGGGCCACATCTAACTCCCTTTTGATTATGTTCAACGAACTGGACTCAACAACTTTCTGTGGCAGAGATATCCACAGGTTCACAACTTTCTGGGTGAAAAGGTTTCTTCTCATCTCAGTCCTAAATGGCTTACCCATTATCTTTAGACTGTGACCCCTGGTTCTGGACTTCCCCAACATCGGGAACATTCTACCTGCATCTAACCTGTCCAGTCCCGTCAGAATTTTATAAGTTTCTATGAGAACCCCTCTCATTCTTCTAAATTCCAGTGAGTATAAACCTAGCCAATCTCGTCTTTCCTCATATGTCAGTCCTGCCATCCCGGGAATCAGTCTGGTGAACCTTCGCTGCACTCCCTCAATAGCAAGCATATCCTTCCTCAGATTAGGAGACCAAAACAGCACATAATACTCAAGGTGTGGTCTCACCAAGGCCCTGTACAACTGCAGTAAGACCTCCCTGCTCTTATACTCAAATCCCCTCGCTATGAAGGCCAGCATGCCATTTGCTTTTTTAACTGCCGTACCTGCATGCCTACCTTCAATGACTGATGTACCATAACACCCAGGTCTCTCTGCACCTCTCCTTTTACTAATCTGTCACCATTCAGATAATAGTCTGTCTCTCTGTTTTTACCACCAAAGTGGATAACCTCACATTTATCCACATTATACTTCATCTGCCATGCATTTGCCCACTCACCTAACCTATCCAAGTCACTCTGCAGCCTCACAGCATCCTCATCGCAGCTCACACTGCCACCCAACTTAATGTCATCCGCAAATTTGGAGATACTACATAGAAACATAGAAAATAGGTGCAGGAGCAGGCCATTCAGCCCTTCTAGCCTGCACCGCTATTCAATGAGTTCATGGCTGAACATGAAACTTCAGTACCCCCTTCCTGCTTTCTCGCCATACCCCTTGATCCCCCGAGTAGTAAGGACTTCATCTAACTCTCTTTTGAATATATTTAGTGAATTGGCCTCAACTACTTTCTGTGGTAGAGAATTCCACAGGTTCACCACTCTCTGGGTGAAGATGTTTCTCCTCATCTCGGTCCTAAATGGCTTAACCCTTATCCTCAGACTGTGACCCCTGGTTCTGGACTTCCCCAACATTTAATCCCCTCGTCTAAATCATTAATGTACAATGTAAACAGCTGGGGCCCCGGCACAGAACCTTGCGGTACCCCACTAGTCACTGCCTGCCATTCTGAAAAATACCCATTTACTTCTACTCTTTGCTTCCTGTCTGCCAACCAGTTCTCAATCCACGTCAGCACACTACCCCCAATCCCATGTGCTTTAACTTTGCACATTAATCTCTTGTGTGGGACCTTGTCGAAAGCCTTCTGAAAGTCCAAATACACCACATCAACTGGTTCTCCCTTGTCCACTCCACTGGAAACATCCTCAAAAAATTCCAGAAGATTTGTCAAGCATGATTTCCCTTTCACAAATCTATGCTGACTTGGACCTATCATGTCACCTCTTTCCAAATGCGCTGCTATGACATCCTTAATAATTGATTCCATCATTTTACCCACTACTGATGTCAGGCTGACCGGTCTATAATTCCCTGTTTTCTCTCTCCTTCCTTTTTTAAAAAGTGGGGTTACATTGGCTACCCTCCACTCCATAGGAACTGATCCAGAGTCAATGGAATGTTGGAAAATGACTGTCAATGCATCCGCTATTTCCAAGGCCACCTCCTTAAGTACTCTGGGATGCAGACCATCAAGCCCTGGGGATTTATCGGCCTTCAATCCCATCAATTTCCCCAACACAATTTCCCGACTAATAAGGATTTCCCTCAGTTCCTCCTCCTTACTAGACCCTCTGACCCCTTTTATATCCGGAAGGTTGTTTGTGTCCTCCTTAATAAATACCGAACCAAAGTACTTGTTCAATTGGTCTACCATTTCTTTGTTCCCCGTTATGACTTCCCCTGATTCTGACTGCAGGGGACTTACTTTTGTCTTTACTAACCTTTTTCTCTTTACATATCTATAGAAGCTTTTGCAGTCCGTCTTAATGTTCCCTGCAAACTTCCTCTCGTACTCTATTTTCCCTGCCCTAATCAAACCCTTTGCCCTCCTCTGCTGAGTTCTAAATTTCTCGCAGTCCCCGGGTTTGTTGCTATTTCTGGCCAATTTGTATGCCACTTCCTTGGCTTTAATACTATCCCTGATTTCCCTTGATAGCCACGGTTGAGCCACCTTCCCGTTTTTATTTTTACGCCAGACAGGGATGTACAATTGATGTAGTTCATCCATGCGGTTTCTAAATGTCTGCCATTGCCCATCTACTGTCAACCCCTTAAGTATCATTCGCCAATCTATCCTAGCCAATTCACGCCGCATACCTTCAAAGTTACCCTTCTTTAAGTTCTGGACCATAGTCTCTGAATTAACTGTTTCATTCTCCATCCTAAATGTAGAATTCCACCATATTATGGTCACTCTTCCCCAAGGGGCCTCGCACAACGCGATTGCTAATTAATCCTCTCTCATTACACAACACCCAGTCTAAGATGACCTCCCCCCTAGTTGGTTCCTCGACATACTGGTCTAGAAAACCATCCCTTATGCACTCCAGGAAATCCTCCTCCACTGTATTGCTTCCAGTTTGGTTAGCTCAATCTATATGCATATTAAAGTCACCCATGATAACTGCTGCACCTTTATTGCATGGACCCCTAATTTCCTGTTTGGTGCCCTCTCAAACATCATTACTACTGTTTGGAGGTCTGTACACAACTCCCACTAACTTTTTTGCACTTTGGTGTTCTGCAGCTCTATCCATATAGATTCCACATCATCCAAGCTTATGTCCTTCCTAACTATTGCCTTAATCTCCTCTTTAACCAGCAGTGCTACCCCACCTGCTTTTCCTTTTATTCTATCCTTCCTGAATGTTGAATACCCTTGGATGTTATGTTCCCAGTCCTGATCATCCTGGAGCCACGTCTCTGTAATCCCAATCACATCATATCTGTTAACATCGATTTGCACAGTTAATTCATCCACTTTATTACGGATACTCCTTGCATTAAGACACAAAGCCTTCAGGCTTGTTTTTTTAACACCCTTTGTCCTTTTTGAATTATGATGTAGTGTGGCCCTTTTTGTTTCTTGCCTTTGATTACTCGGCCTTCCACTATTGTTTTTTACCTTTCTACCATCTGTTTCTGACTCCATATTACTTCACCCTGTCTCGCTGCATCGGTTCCCATCCCCCTGCCATATTAGTTTAAACACTCCCAAACTGCATTAGCAAATGTTACCCCCAGGACATCAGTTCCAGTCCTGCCCAAGTGCAGACCGTCCCTTTTGTACAGGTCCCACTTCCCCCAGAACTGGTTCCAATGTCCCAGGAATTTGAATCCCTCCCTCTTGCTCCACTGCTCAAGCCACGTATTTATTCTAACTATCCTGCTCCCTCTACTCTGATTAGCACATGGCACTGGCAGCAATCCAGAGATTACTACCTTTGAGGCTCTTAACTGCCCTCTGAAGTGGCCTAGTGAGACGCTCGGTTGGTCAAACCCCAGCAGCGGTTCAGGGAGAAAGCCCACCATGGCAGCCAGGAATGGGCAATAACTGCCGGCCTAGCTTGGCTGAGCTTGATCCACTGCATGTTTGTGAAGTGGAAGAAGAATGGGATCCTGCTCCTGCTGCAGTCAGCACGCCGAGGATCATCCTCCTGTTGGTATAACAGCTTAAAAAAAATGTTTTGAAAATCAACACAGATAATTTAAAGGCTGACCTGAGAAACAACAGCTGCAAGGCTGCTGGAGTCTGCACTCTCCCTCAGAAATTCATTTATCCACACAGTGTTTTGATTTTGTAGTAGAACCCTTTGGAAAATAAGCACTACCATTTAATCAACATTAGATATAGCTTTGAAAGAAAGGCTTGCATTTATATTGGGGCTTACCATATCTTAAAGATCTCTTAAGTGCTTCTCGTATAATTAATTACCCTCTGAAGTGCACTGATTGCTATGTCGGCATATAGAAACATAGAAAATAGGTGCAGGAGTAGGCCATTCGGCTCTTCGAGCCTGCACCGCCATTCAATGAGTTCATGGCTGAACATTCAACTTCAGTACCCCATTCCTGCTTTCTCGCCATACCCCTTGATCCCCCTAGTAGTAAGGACTACATCTAACTCCTTTATGTGAATTGGCCTCAACAACTTTCTATGGTAGAGAATTCCACAGGTTCACCACTCTCTGGGTGAAGAAGTTTCTCCTCATCTCGGTCCTAAATGGCTTACCCCTTATCCTTAGACTGTGACCCCTGGTTCTGGACTTCCCCAGCATTCATAAGAACATAAGAACATAAGAATTAGGAACAGGAGTAGGCCATCTAGCTCCTGGAGCCTACTTCGCCATTCAACAAGATCGTAGCTGATCTGGCCGTGGACTCAGCTCCACTTACCCGCCTGCTCCCCATAACCCTTAATTCCCTTATTGGTTAAAAATCTATCTATCTGTGACTTCAATGAGCTAGCCTCAACTGCTTCCTTGGGCAGAGAATTCCACAGATTCACAACCCTCTGGGAGAAGAAATTCCTTCTCAACTCGGTTTTAAATTGTCTTCCCCCGTATTTTGAGGCTGTGCCCCCTAGTTCTAGTCTCCCCGACCAGTGGAAACAACCTCTGCCTCTATCCTGTCTATCCCTTTCATTATTTTAAATGTTTCTATAAGATCACCCCTCATCCTTCTGAACTCCAACGAGTAAAGACCCAGTCTACTCAATCTATCATCATAAGGTAACCCCCTCATCTCCAGAATCAGCCTAGTGAATCGTCTCTGTACCCCCTCCAAAGCTAGTATATCCTTCCTTAAGTAAGGTGACCAAAACTGCACGCAGTACTCCAGGTGCAGCCTCACCAATACCCTGTACAGTTGCAGCAGGACCTCCCTGCTTTTGTACTCCATCCCTCTCGCAATGAAGGCCAACATTCCATTCACCTTCCTGATTACCTGCTGCACCTGCAAACTAACTTTTTAGGATTCATGCACAAAGACTCCCAGGTCCCTCTGCACCGCAGCATGTTGTAATTTCTCCCCATTCAAATAATATTCCCTTTTACTGTTTTTTTTTTCCAAGGTGGATGACCTCACATTTTCCGACATTGTGTTCCATCTGCCAAACCTTAGCCCATTCGCTTAACCTATCTAAATCTCTTTGCAGCCTCTCTGTGTCCTCTACACAACCTGCTTTCCCACTAATCTTAGTGTCATTTACAAATTTTGTTACACTACACTCTGTCCCCTCTTCCAGGTCATCTATGTATATTGTAAACAGTTGTGGTCCCAGCACTGATCCCTGTGGCACACCACTAACCACCCGAAAAGGACCCATTTATCCCGACTCTCTGCTTTCTGTTAGCCAGCCAATTCTCGATCCATGCTAATACATTTCCTCTGACTCCGCGTACCTTTATCTTCTGCAGTAACCTTTTGTGTGGCACCTTATCGAATGCCTTTTGGAAATCTAAATACACCACATCCATTGGTACACCTCTATCCACCATGCTCGTCTATTTGTCTCTATTTGTGCAGATTTTGATCTGACGGGCTGTCATGGGTGAGCCTTCGCTTTCGAAAGCTTCCACAGCCATGACCATCTCGGCAGCATGCTCGGTTGCCCCTTCGGTGGTGGCTAGTGGGAGCCTGCTGAGTGCATCGGCGCAGTTTTCAGTGCCCGGTCTGTGCCGAATTGTATCGTCATAGGCGGCTAACGTGAGTGCCCATCTCTGTATGCGGGCCGATGCATTCGCATTTATGGCCTTGTTGTCGGCCAAAAGGGACGTTAGGGGTTTGTGATCTGTCTCCAGCTCAAATTTCCTGCCGAACAGGTACTGGTGCATTTTTTTTTTTACAGCATATACACACACAAGCGCTTCCTTTTCTACCATCCCGTAGCCCCTTTCGCCTGAGACAGACTTCTGGAGGTATAAGTCTGGAGACACCTCTATCCACCATGCTCATTATAGCCTCAAAGAATTTCAGGAAATTAGTTACACTTGATTTCCCCTTCATGAATCCATGTTGCGTCTGCTTGATTGCACTATTCCTATCTAGATGTCCCGCTATTTCTCCCTTAATGATAGTTTCAAGCATTTTTCCCACTACAGATGTTAAACTAACCGGCCTATAGTTACCCACCTTTTGTCTGCCCCCTTTTTAAAACAGAGGCGTTACATTAGCTGCTTTCCAATCCGATGGTACCTCCCCAGAGTCCAGAGAATTTTGGTAGATTATAACGAATGCATCTGCTATAACTTCCGCCATCTCTTTTAATACCCTGGGATGCATTTCATCAGGACCAGGGGACTTGTCTACCTTGAGTCCCATTAGCCTGTCCAGCACTACCCCCCTAGTGATAGTGATTATCTCAAGGTCCTCCCTTCCCACATTCCCGTGACCAGCAATTTTTGGCATGGTTTTTGTGTCTTCCACTGTGAAGACGGAAGCAAAATAATTGTTTAAGGTCTCAGTCATTTCCATATTTCCCATTATTAAATCCCCCTTCTCATCTTCTAAGGGACCAACATTTACTTTAGTCACTTTTTTCCGTTTTATATATCGGTAAAAGCTTTTACTGTCTGTTTTTATGTTTTGCGCAAGTTTACTTTCGTAATCTATCTTTCCTTTCTTTATTGCTTTCTTAGTCATTCTTTGCTGTCGTTTAAAATTTTCCCAATCTTCTAGTTTCCCACTAACCGTGGCCACCTTATACGCATTGGTTTGCTTGGTTATCCATGGCTGGTTATCCCTTCTCTTACCGCCCTTCTTTTTCACTGGAATATATTTTTGTTGAGCACTATGAAAGAGCTCCTTAAAAGTCCTCCACTGTTCCTCAATTGTGCCACCGTTTAGTCTGTGTTCCCAGTCTACTTTAGCCAACTCTGCCCTCATCCCACTGTAGTCCCCTTTGTTTAAGCATAGTACGCTTGTTTGAGACACTACTTCTTCACCCTCAATCTGTATTACAAATTCAACCATACTCTGATCACTCATTCCGAGAGGATCTTTTACTAGGAGATCGTTTATTATTCCTGACTCATTACACAGGACCAGATCTAAGATAGCTTGCTCCCTTGAAGGTTCTGTCACATACTGTTCTAAGAAACAATCCCGTATGCATTCTATGAATTCCTCCTCCAGGCTACCCCGTGCGATTTGATTTGACCAATCGATATGTAGGTTAAAATCCCCCATGATTACTGCCGTTCCTTTTTCACATGCCTCCATTATTCTCCTGATTATTGTCCGCCCCACCGTGAAGTTATTATTTGGGGGCCTATAAACTATGTTGCTATTCAATGCACGGCAAGTCCCATAGACATCAGAGAGCACGATGACTAATGAATTTTTTTTTTTGGGGTAGGTGAAGAGGAAATGTTGGTTGGGAGAACTTTATTATCTTGCAATAGTTCTTAGCCGAGGGGAAAAATCTACTTGATATTGTCCTCACCAATCTACCTGTCGCAGATGCATTGATAGTCCATGGCATTAGTAGCAGTGATTACCGCACAGTCCTTGTGGAGATTAAGTCCCATTTTGACACGGAGGACACCCTCCATCATGTTGTGTGGCACTATTGCTGTGCTAAATGGGATAGATTCAGAACAGGTCTAGCAGCTCAAAACTGGGCATCCATAAGGCGCTGTGGGCCATCACCAGCAGCAGAATTGTATTCCACCACAATCTGTAAGCTCATGGCCCGGCATATCCCTCACTCTACCATTACCATCAAGCCAGGGGACCAACCCTGGTTCAATGAGGAGTGTAGAAGAGCATGCCAGGAGCAGCATAAGGTGTACCTAAAAATGAGGTGCCAACCTGGGGAAGCTGCAACATAGAACTACATGATCCCATGTCACTATTTGAAAAAAGAGCAGGGGAGTTCTCTCCGGTATCCTGGTCAATATTTATCCCTCAATCAACACAATAAAAAAAACAGACATCTGGTCATTATCACATTGCTGTTTGTGAGAGTTTGCTTGTGCGCAAATTGGCTGCCGTGTTTCCTACAACATGACTACACTCCAAAAGTACTTCATTGGCTGTAAAGCGCTTTGAGATGTCCGGTGGTCATGAAAGGCGCTATATAAATCCAAGTCTTTATGCTAAACAGCGGAAGTAGCATGGTATAGACAGAGCTAAGTGATCCCACAATCAACACAGATCAAAGCTCTGCAGTCCTGCCACATCCAGTTGTGAATGGTGGTGGACATTTGAACAACTAATGGGAGCAGGAGGAAGATGGTTGTGGTGGTTGGAGGTCAATCATCTCAGCCCCAGGACATCGCTGCAGGAGTTCCTCAGGGCAGTGTCCTAGGCCCAATAATCTTCAGTTGCTTCATCAATGACCTTTCCTCCATCATAAGATCAGAAGTGAGGATGTTCGCTGATAACTGCACAGTGTTCAGTTCCATTCACAACTCCTCAGATAATGGAGCAGTCCGTGCCCGCATGCAGCAAGACCTGGACAACATTCAGGCTTGGGCTGATAAGTGGCAAGCAACATTCGCACCACACAAGTGCCAGGCAATGACCATCTCCAACAAGTGAGAGTCTAACCACCGCCCCTTGATATTCAACTGAATTACCATCACCGAATCCCCCACCATTGGTCACCATTGACCAAAAACTTAACTGGACCAGCCACATAAATACTGTGGCTACAAGAGTGGGTCAGAGGCTGGGTATTCTGCGGCGAGTGTCTCACCTCCTGACTCCCCAAAGCCTTTCCACCATCTACAAGGCACAAGTCAGGAGTGTGATGGAATACTCTCCACTTGCCTGGATGAGTGCAGCTCCAACAACACGCAAGAAGCTTCACCCCATCCAGGACAAAGCAGCCCACTTGATTGGCACACTATCTGCTACCTTAAACATTCACTCTCTCCGTGGCCCCCCAACCTGCAAGAGAACAGCTCCGCAGGTCGGCGTACCACTTCAACCTCCACTGCGAACTGTTCCAAGGATTTTGAGATGGGCGACTGGGTGACGTTATCAAAACCCTTGTCGCCGTTTTGGAGCGTGGTCAGGAACATCGGCAGGTACAGTGGAGTGGGAAGGCCGGGGTGGATGAGCGGCGAGTGTTTGTGACGAGATGTGGTGAATGTTTATGGCAGAGGAGCGGCGAGAGATTGTGGCAGAGGTGCAACAGATGAGGGTACGGGGCCTAGAAGAGCCGAGGGCCGAGGGGCAGCACGGGCCAGCCCACGCTGCGATATGTGTGTGCGCTAGGTCCATGCAGCAGAGCAGGTCGCCAGTCGTGCTGGTTAACCCTTGCCACTGGACCAAGACCTAGCTCTGTCAAGCCCGTGTGGTGGCTGGTGTGCAACGGACACCCCACGTTAAAAAAATCCACCCACAGGCATCTTCCACCCCCTCAATTGGAGTTCAGGACTGGAACATCGGGTCCTTCATCGAAACACCTGTGAACTCGTGGAAGCAAGTCATCCTCGTTCGAGGGACTGCTGATAATGATGATGACCGTGGCTGCAGTGTGCACCATCTACAAGATGCACTGCAGCAACTCGCCAAGTCTTCTTCGGCAGCACCTCCCAAACCCACGACCTCTATCACCTCGAAGGACAAAGGCAGCAGGCACATGGGAGCACCATCACCTGCAAGTGCCCCTCCAAGTCACACATCATCCTGACTTGGAAGTTTATCACGTTCCTTCATCGTCGCTGGGTCAAAATCCTGGAAGTCCCTCCCCAACAGCATTGCGGGAGCATTTTCACCACACAGACTGCAGCGGTTCAAGAAGGCGGCTCACCACCACCTTCTCGAGGGCAATTAGGGATGGGCAATAAATGCCGGCCATGCTCACATTCCAGGAACAAATTAAAAAAAATAGTCGGTCGGACCTTCAGTTTAATGTCTCATCAGGACAGCAGCTCTGACAATGCACTCACTTCGTTGGCACTGTGCTGTAGTGTTCGCTTGGGTTCGGGATTCAAACTCATATATGGGGCTCAAATGCAATCTCCTGATTCAGGTGAGAGTGCTGCCTACCGAGACAAGTCACAGAATCAAAGCCAACACTGCGTGGTAAATTATTTTCAAACATTTAGGAATGGATCTCATTCAAATATTTTCAAAAAAGCCCATGTAAATTCAGAAAAGTGAAAAATTCAGTATTGCCAAATTTTAAAGTAGTTCCGCACTCTCCTGTTAATTCTGTTCTCGGGCTCATATTTTTCTGGAAATTAAGGCAACTGATATGCTCGTGGAATGGAATGTGTTTCTCTCTTTTGGCATCTGGTTTCAGCATTGAGCAGACCTGAGCAGGTACAACATTGGTTAGATACAGAGTAAAGCTCCCTCTACACTGTCCCATCAAACACTCTCAGGGCAGGTGCAGCACGGGTTAGATACAGAGTAAAGCTCCCTCTACACTGTCCCATCAAACACTCCCACGGCGGGTACAGCACGGGTTAGATACAGAGTAAAGCTCCCTGTACACTGTCCCATCAAACACTCCTGGGACAGGTACAGCACGGGGTTAGATACATTGAAACATAAAAAATAGGTGCAGGAGTAAGCCATTCGACCCTTCGAGCCTGCACCACCATTCAATAAGATCATGGCTGATCATTCACCTCAGTACCCCTTTCCTGCGTTCTCCCCATACCCCTTGATCCCTTTAGCCGTAAGGGCCATATCTAACTCCCTCTTTAATATATCCATTGAACTGGCATCAACAACTCTCTGCGGTAGGGAATTCCACAGGTCAACAACTCTCCTCAGAAGAAGTTTCTCCTCATCTCAATCCTAAATGGCTTACCCCTTATCCTTCGACTGTGTCCCCTGGTTCTGGACTTCCCCAACATCGGGAACATTCTTCCTGCATCTAACCTGTCCAGTCCCGTCAGAATTTTATATGTTTCTATGAGATCCCCTCTCATCCTTCTAAACTCCAGTGAATACAGGTCCAGTCGATCCAGTCTCTCCTCATATGTCAGTCCTGCCATCCCGGGAATCAGTCTGGTGAACCTTCGCTGCACCCGCTCAATAGCAAGAACGTCCTTCCTCAGATGAGGAGACCAAAACTGAACACAATATTCCAGATGAGGCCTCACCAAGACCCTGTACAACTGCAATAAGACCTCCCTGCTCCTATACTCAAATCCCCTAGCTATGAAGGCCAACATGCCATTTGCCTTCTTCACCGCCTGTTCTACCTGCATGCCAACTTTCAACGACTGATGTACCATACACCCAGGTCTCGTTGCACCTCCCTTTTTCCTAATCTGTCACCATTCAGATAATATTCAGCCTTCGTGTTTTTGCCACCAAAGTGGATAACCTCACACTTATCCATATTATACTGCATCTGCCATGCATTTGCCCACTCACCTAACCTGTCCAAGTCACCCTGCAGCGCCTCAGCATCCTCCTCACAGCTCACACCGCCACCCAGCTTAGTGTCATCTGCAAACTTGGAGATATTACACTCAATTCCTTCATCTAAATCATTGATGTATATTGTAAATAGCTGGGGTCCCAGCACTGAGCCCTGCGGCACCCGACTAGTCACTGCCTGTCATTCTGAAAAGGACCCGTTTATCCCAACTCTCTGCTTCCTGTCTGTCAACCAGTTCTCCACGTCAGTACATTACCCCCAATACCATGTGCTTTAATTTTGCACACCAATCCCTTGTGTGGGACCTTGTCAAAAGCCTTTGAAAGTCCAAATACACCACATCCACTCGTTCTCCCTTGTCCACTCTACTCGTTACATCCTCAAAAAAATTCCAGAAGATTTGTCAAGCATGATTTCCCTTTCATAAATCCATGCTGACTTGGACCGATCCCGTCACTGCTTTCCAAATGCGCTGCTATTTCATCTTTAATAATTGATTCCAACATTTTCCCCACAACTAGCCGGTCTAAAATTACCCGTTTTCTCTCTCCCTCCTTTTTCAAAAAAGTGGCGTTACATTAGCTACCCTCCAGTCCATAGGAACTGATTCAGAGTCGATAGACTGTTGGAAAATGATCACCAATGCATCCACTATTTCTAGGGCCACATCCTTAAGTACTCTGGGATGCAGACCATCAAGCTCCAGGGATTTATCTGTCTTCAATCCCATCAATTTCCCTAGCACAATTTCCCGCCTAATAAGGAGTTCCTTCAGTTCCTCCTTCTCTCTAGACCCTCGGTCCCCAAGTATTTCTGGAAGGTTATTTGTGTCTTCCTTCGTGAAGACAGAACCAAAGTATTTGTTGAACTGGTCTGCCATTTCTTTGTTCCCCATTATAAATTCACCTGAATCTGACTGCAAGGGACCTATGTTTGTCTTCACTAATCTTTTTCTCTTCACATATCTATAGAAGCTTTTGCAGTCAGTTTTTATGTTCCCAGTAAGCTTCCTCTCATACTCTATTTTCCCCCTCCTAATTAAATCCTTTCACCTCCTCTGCTGAATTCTAAATTTCTCCCAGTCCTGCTTTTTCTGGCTAATTTATATGCCTCTTCCTTGGATTTAACACTATCCTTAATTTCCCTTGTTAGCCACGGTTGAGCCACCTTCCCCATTTTATTTTTACTCCAGACAGGGATGTACAATTGTTGAAGTTCATACATGTGATCTTTAAATGTTTGCCATTGCCTATCCACCGTCAAACCTTTAAGTATCATTCGCCACTCTATTCTAGCCAATTCATTTCTCATACCATCAAAGTTACCTTTCCTTAAGTTGAGGACCCTAGTCTCTGAATTAACTGTATCACTCTCCATCTTATTGAAGAATTCTACCATATTATGATCGCTCTTCCCCAAGGGGCTTCGCACAACAAGATTGCTAATTAGTCCTTTCTCATTACATATCACCCAGTCTAGGATGGCCAGCCCTCTCGTCGGTTCCTCGACATATTGGTCTAGAAAACCATCCCTAATATACTCCAGGAAATCCTCCTCCATCGTATTGCTACCAGTTTGGTTCGTCCAATCAATATGTAGATTAAAGTCACCCATGATAACTGCTGTACCTTTATTGCATGCATCCCTAATTTCTTGTTTGGTGCTGTCCCCAACCTCACTACTACTGTTTGGTGGTCTGTACACAACTCCCACTAGCGTTTTCTGCCCTTTGGTATTCCGCAGCTCCACCCATACAGATTCCACATCATCCAGGCTAATGTCCTTCCTTACTATTGCGTTAAAGTCCTATTTAACCAGCAACGCTACCCCACCTCCTTTTCCTTTCTGTCTACTCTTCCTGAATGTTGAATACCCCTGGATGTTGAGTTCCCAGCCTTGGTCACCCTGGAGCCATGACTCAGTGATGCCAATTATATCATATTCGTTAATTGCTGCCTGCGCAGTTAATTCGTCCACCTTATTACGAATACTCGTTGCATTGAGACACAGAGCCTTCAGGCTTGTCTTTTTAACACACTTTGCCCCTTTAGAATTTTGCTGTAATGTGGCCCTTTTTGATTTTTGGCTTGGCTTTCTCTGCCCTCCACTTTTACTTTTCTTTTTTTCTATCTTTTGCTTCTGCCCCCATTCTACTTCCCTCTGTCTCCTTGCATAGGTTCCCATCCCCCTGCCATGTTAGTTTAACCCCTCCCCAACAGCACTAGTAAACACTTCCCCTCCGGTTCCGGTCCTGCCCAGGTGCAGACCATCCGGTTTGTACTGGTCCCACCTCCCCCAGAACCGGTTCCAATGTCCCAGGAATTTGAATCCCTCCCTTCTGCACCACTCCTCAAGCCACGTATTCATCTTAGCTATCCTGAGTACAGAGTAAAGATCCCTCTACACTGTCCCATCAAACACTCCTGGGCAGGTACAGCACGGGGTTAGATACAGAGTAAAACTCCCTCTGCACTGTCCCATCAAACACTCCCAGGGCAGGTACAGCACGGGGTTAGATACAGAGCAAAGCTTGTACACAGGTACATGCTTGAAACCTATTTCAGAAGAGCATGCAGTGTGGCATTTCAGTTTCGGGATCAGCCTTTCTGATCGCTTGTCTGTGTGAGACTGACAGTTTGATAACAATTAATCATGAATTACAGGTAGTTTTATGCTGTGAAATTGTTCTCATGGGTGCCTTACAGGCATGGGAGATAGGAAACTTTCACCTACTTAATCCAGCCTCTCTTCAGTGTTTGGTCTCCGAGATGAAGTATAGCGGGCGGGCATGGTACCAGCCAGTTCCAATTCAGTTCATCTGTTAATAATCAAAAGATAATGCAATGTATTTAGTCCTCTGTTATATAGTATGTACTGTCATTATTTTGAGAGTGAAACAAAACTGGTTAAACTTGAAACAAAAATTGCGTGAGCAGTAGAGAGTGGATGCAGAAGAGTTTCAGAAGGATTTAGATGAGTTCGACATTCACGTAAATTATGTTAAAAATCGAGAAATGTGAAGTATTGCAAATTGGTTGAAGACAGGTAGAACAAAAATATCAAATGGCCCTGGGAGGCTTGGGAAGGGACTTGAGTGAAGGTAGACTCACAGATCATCTTGTGCGGGGAAGTAATGAATGAAATGTTGGAATTTACATCAGGTGAAATATATACCTGTAGTGCCTTTCGCGTGTCAGGACATTCCAAAGAGCTTCACAGTCAATGCAGCCACTGTTGTTATGTGGCAAACATAGCAGCCAGTTTGTGCACAGCAAGCTCCCACAAACAACAAGTGAAATGTAAATGGCTAGTTAATCTGTCTTTGGAGGTGTTGGTTGAGACATAAACGTTGCCTTGGGCACGGAGAGAACTTCTTGCTTTTGGAATAGCATGGATCTCTGGTTTATCATCCCCTCCAGTGATTCAGTATTCTCTCTGTTCTACACTGATGTTTCATCCCAGATTATACATCGTCTGTGGAGGTGCTTAGACCCCGCGGCCTTCTGACTTGAGCAGAAACGCGAAATATAAGCCCACAGGTATTGTGCTGAGATTTTCCATATGCAATCGGCAGACTTCACTTGCAGTAATGTGTATGGGATTGATGACAGGCAAAAGAAGATCAACAAACAATGAGAGAAGAGAACATGAAGGAGATGAATTAAGAGGAAAATTCAAAGAATCTTAAGCTGCACCGTCTGGAAAATAGATTGAAAGGGGATGTCATAGAAGTATATAAAATATTGTATGTTGCAGGTAGGATAAATTCGGACCATTTCTTCAAAGTCACTCCGAAAGGCCAGAGCTGGGATATGAATCAAAGCAATGAAAAGTGGATTCAGCAAAAGCTCCAGTCAGAGTGATGAATGTTTGGAATATACCACCGTGCGAGATAATAGAGGCCTGTTGTTGAAAATACATCAGATGTCAAGATGGGAGAGTTAGTATACCAGGGGATCATCGAACATTTCCAATGTTCTTGAAAGTTGTTGAAGAAATTCCAACTGCCCATAGGAAAACTAAATCTGACAAAAGTACTCGTCTAATCTGGGAGTGCAGCGTAGTTTTACCAGAATGATACGTGGACTCCAAGGAGAGATTACACACATTAGAGCTGCATTCCCTAGAATTTAGACGGTTAAGGGGTGATTCGATCGAAGTTTTCAAGATATTGAGAGGAACTGATAGGGCAGATAGAGTGAAACTGTTCCCGTTGGTTGGGAGTCTCAGACTAGGAGGCATAGTCTAAAAATTAGAGCCAGACCTTTCAGGAGAGAAATTGGGAAACACTTCTCCACACACAGGGTGGTAGGAGTTTGGAACTCTTCCGCAAACGGCAATTGATGCAGGGTCAGTTGTTAATTTCAAATGTGACATTGATTGATTTCTGTTAACTAAAGGTAGTGAGGGACATGGTGCAGTGGTGTGTATATGGAGTTAGGTCACAGATCAGCCTTGATCTCATTGAATGACGGAACAGGCTCGAGGGGCTAAGATGGCCCACTGCTGGTTCCTATGTTCCTCACATATTTGAAAACAAAACTCAATTATTGAACCTTTTGGAAACCTGAGGTATCATGAGGCAGCAGACCCTTCAGAACTGCCTGTGGCATTTGTGTTGCATCTCCTGCTCATCGTGGCACTTATTCCTTCACACCATGTCTGTCAGAGATTAATTTCTGAGCGTTTGATAACTCTGCAGCCTGGAATGAGGGTGATGCTGCGCACTGCCTATTGGTCACCTGAAATGTCGTGTTGGGGGTGGGGAGCAGGATGGAAGAAGGAAGATGTATTATGGAGAAGGGTTTGATGACGCGAAAGTGTGAATATAATCTTGTGATCGCACAATCCATAATTTGTCATTGAATATATTTGCACTGCAGCATTTAAAAAAAATGATGTTGACACATTTAACAAGGCAACAGCTGGGACAGGGTAAGTGAGAATTAGTATTTTACAGCACTGAGTTGTCTACTCAGTTACATTCTTGCAAATTGGATTGACTGGGCATATCTATCCCAACTAACTTTGTACAGGCTGTGACTGAACCTGAGATGTTCTGGTCTCAGTGATTTTAAGTGCTGCACCAGCCTTGGGTACTGAGTTGTGGGGGTACTTGGTGAAAAGGCTGGTGTTTGGAGATAGGGCACTTCAGCAGCTGTTTCAAACCTTCCTTTGTCTCAGAACATAAAAGAAATGTTGCCTAGATTTTTGTCAGTGGCACATTGAGCAGATTCACTTTCCTCTGTTTCCGCTCCCCAGTTTTCTCCTCTCCTCCTCCTCCATGCCTTCAGCTGCCTAGGTCCTCAGCTCTGGAATTCCTTCCCCAAACCTCTTAGTCTCTGCCAATGTTCCCTGCAATTTTTAAAATTCATGCGTGGGCCCTTTAACTGGCTGCGCGGCCTATTCAAATCTTCGTGCATACGCGGTTATTCCCATTGTAAAGCCAGTGAGCGTCCTGCGCAGGACCTCCAGACCGCACAGCTCAGTGGACATGTAGCTCTCTAACTCTGTCCTTCTTTAAGACACTGCCGAAAACCTACCTCTTGACCATGTCTTTGGTCCCCTCTCCGAAGGCCACCTTTGGCTCGGTGTCAAACGTCGTCTGATAATGCTCCTGTGGATCACCTTGGGACCTTTTACTATGTTAACGGCGCTATATAAATGCAAGTTATTGTGAAAGCACTGACCCTTGCTGGACTGCAGCTCTTTAGGCCGTGGCTCCTCTTCAGTAATTCACACAAATGGCCATTCTTCATGTGTAAACCTAGACGTTGAGACAACAGGCTATGTGATCGTGGAAGTCATTCATATCATTGCTATTTGTGGGGCCATGTTGGCATAGATCAGTCTGTCACTTTATTGATGTAACAGTGGCTGCAATTGAAAATTAATGTGTGCAAAATGTTACTGAAAGGCACATTATAAAGTGGACATTTTTCACTCGCAATAAAGAACTGCCATTTTCACCTCACAGCAGCTCCCCACCCCCAAAACATTATCTTGGGTAGTGGTTATGTTAGCAGACTAATAATACAGAGACCTGGCCTAATGATCTATATAGTTACGCTCATCATCATCATAGGCAGTCGGAATCGAGGAAGACTTGCTTCCACTCCTGAAGTGGGTTCTTTGGTGGCTGAACAGTCCAATATGAGAGCCACAGACTCAGGTGGGACAGACAGTCGTTGAGGGAAGGGGAGGGTGGGACTGGTTTGCCGCACGCTCTTTCCGCTGCCTGCGTTTGTTTTCTGCATGCTCTCGGCGATGAGACTCGAGGTGCTCAGCGCCCTCTCGGATGCACTTCCTCCACTTAGGGCGGTCTTGGGCCAGGGACTCCCAGGTGTCGGTGGGGATGTCGCACTTTATCAGGGAGGCTTTGAGGGTGACCTTGCAGCATTTCCGCTGTCCACCTTTGGCTCATTTGCCGTGAAGGAGCTCCGAGTAGAGCACTTGCTTTGGGAGTCTCGTGTCTGGTGTGCAAACTATGTGGCCTGCCCAGCGGAGCTGATCGAGTGTGGTCAGTGCTTCAATGCTGGGGATGTTGGCCTGATGGAGGACACTGATGTTGGTGCACTTGTCCTCCCAGGGCATTTGTAGGATCTTGCGGAGACATCGTTGGTGATATTTCTCCAGCAGCTTGAGGTGTCTGCTGTACATGGTCCATGTCTCTGAGCCATACAGGAGGGCAGGTATTACTACAGCCCTGTAGACCATGAGCTTGGTGGCAGTTTTGAGGGCCTGGTCTTCAAACACACTTTTCATCAGGCGGCTGAAGGCTGCACTGGAGGCGGTGTTGGATCTCGTCGTCGATGTCTGCTCTTGTTGATAGGAGGCTCCCGAGATATGGGAAGTGGTCCATGATGTCCAGGGCCGCGCTGTGGATCTTGATGACTCTGGGGCAGTGCTGTGCGGTGAGGACAGGCTGGTGGAGGACTTTTGTCTTACGGATGTTTAGCGGAAGGCCCATGCATTCGTACGCCTCAGTAAATATGTTCTGGAGTGCAGCCTCTGTCTGTGCGCAGACGCAGGCATCGCCTGCGTACTGTAGCTCGATGACAGAGGTTGGGGTGGTCTTGGACCTGGCCTGGAGACGGCGCAGGTTGAACAGATTCCCACTGGTTCTGTCGTTTAGTTCCACTCCAGCGGGGAGCTTGTTGACTGTGAGGTGGAGCATGGCGGCGAGGAAGATTGAGAAGAGGGTTGGGGCGATGACTCAGCCCTGTTTGACCCCGGTCCGGACGTGGATTGGGTCTGTGATGGATCCGTTGGCAAGGATGACGGCCTGCATGTCGTGGTGAAGCAGGCAGAGGATGGTGACGAACATTTGGGGGCATTCGAAACGGAGGAGGACGCTCCACAGACCCTCGCGGTTAAACCTATCTAAAACACCAGTGCGGCCCCAACTGGAGTATTGTGTCCATTTCTGGGCACCACGCTTCAGGAAGGATGTGAAGGCTTTGGAAAGGGTACAGAAGTTATTTACCGGACTGGTTCCTGGGGTTTACAGTTACGTGGATAGATGAGAGGAGCTGGGGTTGTTCTCCTTGGAGCAGAGAAGGCAAAGAGGAGCTTTAATAGGGGTGCTTAAAATCATGAAATTGTTTCCAATGGCTGAAGGGTCGATAATGAGAGGGCCCAGATTTAAGGTGATTGGCAAAAGAACCAGAGACGACATGAGGAAAAACTTTTTACGCAGCGAGTGGTTGGGATTTGGAATGCACGGCCCGATAGGGCGGTGGATACAGATTCAAACGTAGCCTTCAAAAGGGAATTGGATAAATACTTGGATGCCCTTTGAAGTGGCCACTCAGTTGTATCAAATCATTACATGCATCGGTTCAAGAAGACCCACCACCATCTCGGGTCAAGTCGGGATGAACGATAAATGCCGGCCTTGCCTGCGACGGCCACTTCATGAGAATCAATTTTTAAAAATGAGGCGTTGTTTGCTGACTGGAGCATAAGTTCGTGGTAATCTAGAATTGCTGGATTCAGAAGAATTCAGTATTAATAGGCTTGCATTTATCATATTTCAGAATGGCCTCGGGACACTGTTTTGAAGTACACTCACTGTTATACAGGGCACTGAGGCAGCCAATATTAACCCAGCAGGGTCACACAAACAGCATTTCGATGAATGACCAGCGTTTCTCTATGTTTTGTTGGTAATGATGGCTTTGGGTACAATATTAGTCAGGGCATGTCGAGAACTCGCTGCTCTTTGCATTATATGATGGACTTTCTGCATTGAGCGGATGAGACAGATAGATAGGGCTTTAGTTTAATGTCGTACCCCAGGGATAGCACCTCCAACAATGCAGCACCCTCTCACACTCAGTAACCCAGTCGTGAATGACATTTCTCAGCTTGGGCACGTCTTAATGGTTTTGCGGGAGGGGAAGACTCCTGGTTTGTATGGTTTTGCGGGAGGGGAGGGCTCCCCATTTGTATGGTTTTGCGGGAGGGGAGGGGAAGGCTCCTGGTTTGTGGGATTTCCCCGGTGTCCCACTAACAGTGCTGCCTCCTGGTGAAGGGAGAGACATGAAATGCTGCTGCTTCACAGGTGCCGGACTTGATGCTCTGAAATGTGCGACAGAGGAGTCTTTTTTAATCGATGGAGGACTGCTGCACGGTGAACCGAAGCAAAATAATTGTTTAAGGTCTCAGCCATTTCCACATTTCCCATTATTCAATCCCCCTTCTCATCTTCTAAGGGACCAACATTTACTTTCGTCACTCTCTCTACCCCCGTCCCCTTCTCTCTCTCCCCCTGTCCCCGTCCCATTCTCTCCCTCCCCCTCTCTTCCCCCCCCTCACCGTCCCCCTCTATTCCCCCCCCCCCTCACCGTCCCCCTCTATTTCCCCCCCCCCCTCACCGTCCCCCTCTATTCCCCCCCCCTCACCGTCCCCCTCTATTCCCCCCCCTCACCGTCCCCCTCTATTCCCCCCCCTCACCGTCCCCCTCTATTCCCCCCCCTGCCATCCCCCTCTGCTCCCCCCCCGCCGTCCCCCTCTCTCTTCCCCCCCCCACCCCGTCCCCCTCTCTCTCCCCCCACCCCGTCCCCCTCTCTTTCCCCCCCGTCCCCCTCTCTCTCCCCCCCCCGTCCCCCTCCCTCTCTCTTTCCCCCCCCCCGGTCCCCCTCCCTCTCTCTCCCCCCCCCCCCCGGTCCCCCTCCCTCTCTCTCCCCCCCCCCCCCCCCCCACCGTCCCCCTCCCTCTTTCTTTCCCCCCCCCTCCCCCTCCCTCTCTCTTTCCCCCCCCCCCCGGTCCCCCTCCCTCTCTCTCCCCCCCCCCCCCCACCGTCCCCCTCCCTCTTTCTTTCCCCCCCCCTCCCCCTCCCTCTCTCTTTCCCCCCCCCCTCCCCCTCCCTCTCTCTCTTCCCCCCCCCCGTCCCCCTCCCTCTCTCTCTTCCCCCCCCCCCCCGTCCCCCTCCCTCTCTCTCCCACTCGTCCCCCTCCCTCTCCCTCCCTCTCTCTTTCCCCCCCCCCCGTCCCCCTCCTTCTCTCTTCTCCCCCCCCCCGTCCCCCTCCCTCTCTCTGCCCCCCCCCTCCCCCCCCCGTCCCCCCCTCTCTCTTCCCCCCCCTGTCCCCCTCTGTCTCTGTCCCCCCCACCCCTCCCTCTCTCTCCCCCCCAGTCCCCCTCCCTCTCTCTCCCCCCCACCCTCTCTCCCGCCCGTCCCCCTCCCTCTCTCTCTTCCCCCCCCGTCCCCCTCTCCTCCTCCCCCCCCCCCCACGAACCTCCTCTCCCCCACCGGTCCCCCCTCTCTCTCCCCCCCTCCCCCGTTCCCCCCTCTCTCTTCCCCCCCGTTCCCCCCTCTCTCTTCCCCCCCGTCCCCCTTTCTCTCCCGTCCCCCTTTCTCTCCCACCCCCATCCCCTCTCCCACCACCATCCCCTCTTTTCTACCCACCTGTCCCCCTCTCTCTTTCTCCACCCCCCCCCCCATCCCCCGCCCTCTCACCCCCCCCCCCCCCCCCCCCCCGCCGCCCTCTCTCACCCCCCCCCCCCCGCCGCCCTCTCTCACCCCCCCCCCCCCCCCCCCCGCCGCCCTCTCTCACCCCCCCCCCCCTCTCTCTCAGCCCCCGGCCCCCCCTCTCTCTCTCTTCCCGGTCCCCCCGGCTCTCTTCCCCCCCCCTCTCCCTCTCTGAGTGGGCAAATGCATGGCAGATGAAGTATAAT